>NW_021680606.1:137618-219588 GCF_001412515.2 Diachasma alloeum | reverse complement strand
GAAACTCCAACCCGAGAGCCTCAGCTGCGGTATCCGCCGCCTTGTAGAGAAAGGCCTGAATCCCATGAAGCTCGTGATCGTGCACAAACTCCAAGAGAGGATCCAAGCCGTTCATCACAGGCCAAGCCGAGGACCAAGCGCTCATGGAGAGATTCTAGGCTGAGTAGTCCTCGGCCACCACTGCCACGCGGGAAGTATAAACGGGGACATGAAGATCGGGGATATAGGCTCCTGGGGATGTTCATTAGCTTACGAGTATCCCTGTCCAACTGCTTCAGCTCATCCCTCCTCCATTGGAGCACGCCAAAGGAGTACAGAAGAACTGGAACAGCGAACATGTTTGTCGCGGCCACCTTGTTCTTTCCGAAAAGTTCGGACTTCCAAACTCTCCGAAGCCGCCGACGATACTCCTCACGAAGAGTCTCTTTGACCGCTTCAGCGTCCACTACGGATCGCTGATTGAAGCCAAGATACCAATACGACTCCTCAGCGCCAAAATGTCTAATGACGCTTCCATCCACCAGGTGTATCTCTCCCATCCCGTGCCCAACCTTCCCCCTCTTCATGTGGAAGACTGCACATTTGTCCAACCCAAAGCTCATCCCGACCGCGCGTGAGTACACTGCAACAACATCAAGCTGGAGCTTGAGTTGCCGCTCTCCTGAGGCAAATAACTTCAGGTCANCACGAACCACCGGCTGGGGTCGGAATGAAAGACAGTATTGTCCACCATTTGCCGCAACCATTTCTCTAGGGACCGCTTTGTAACCCTCAGAACTCGAACCCTTTCGACAAATCTCTCCTTGATAACAAGGAGGACTGNAGGCATCAGTGAGATGCAGAACAAGAGAGAACTCAAGGTATCGCCCTGAAAAAATCCTCTCCTGAATTGCACCAACCCTGAAGTAAGCCAACCCTCATCAGATGTTATGGTGAAGCGCGTCCTCCAAAGTGGTGCAAGATCCCTAATGCACCTCACGATATTTTCCTCTACCGGAAGGCACTCGAGTAGCAGGAAAATGAGCTCATGGCTCGTGCTATCAAATGCTTTACGATAGTCGACCCAGGCCACTGACAGGTGCCGATGATACTGTATCGATTCGCGCAATATGCACCGATCGACGAGTAAACTCTTCTTGCACCCTGACAGCGACCGCTTCGCCCCCCGTTGTTCATAAATCTGCCGCCACACGGGTTGTACATCGTGCAAGATACGCTCATTCAAGACTCCTGTGAAGAGCTTATAGAGCGTATTCAGGCACGTGATCGGCCGGTAATTTGCCGGGTCAGACAAGTCTCCCTTCTTCGGAAGCAGCACAGTTCTCCCCTCCACCAACCACTCAGGAAGCATCACGCTACCATCGATGAACGATGTGAAAATCCGAGCCAGATGGCTATAAACCGAGGTAAACTTCTTCCACCAAAAGGCGTTGATGCCATCTGGACCCGGAGCAGCATGGTTCTTCATGCCTCGTAGCGCAGCTTGAATTTCCTCCTGAGTGACTGGGGTGAACTCCGCGCGCTGCCGACGATGTTCTTCACAAAACGCACGAAATGCTTGAAGAGCTGGAGTCTCCGTCATGAGACGAGGAACGTGACTATAAATTGCCCCCCAGAATTCCTCAACCTGCTCGACTGATGGCATCTTGTCGGGTGCAGGCGCTGAAGGCTCGAACCACCGGCTGGGGTCGGAATGAAAGACAGTATTGTCCACCATTCGCCGCAACCGCTTTTCTAGGGACCGCTTTGTAGCCCCCAGAACTCGAACCCTCTCGACAAATCTCTCCTTGATAACAAGGAGGACTGCCTTATTCAGTGTGTGATGATGATACCGCAAGTTCGCAGATATTTTGCGAATTTGAGACGTAAAATTTCGTCNGAACGACGAGCAAATCATAGCCCTGCCGACGCAAGCGACTGGCCTGATCTCGAAGATGCTGTGCCCTAAAATGTGCATACTCGGGGTGCATAGTACACCACAAGTCCCGCATCCGCGCTATGTATCCTCGCTGCGCCGGCTGACTATCCACCCAACATTGCATGAGGTCCTCCTTGAGCTCCTCCGACCACCTAATCCTATGGACAGCCAAGTTGTTACCATTGTTGGATCCAGATCTGTCGCCCCTCCCAACTGATCCGCGGTCCCCATCCGAGAGGGACCGATTGTGGGGGGCTCTGCCGCGGCTCGATGACGGAACCGGGTATAGGTGCCGCCGGGTGGTTAGCCCGACACCACCATGGCTATTGCGGACATGCCGGGCGATGAGTTCGCCACACTCCCTACGCCTATATTATTATTATTATTATTATTATTATTATTATTATTATTATTATTATTATTATTATTATCATTATTATTATTATTGTGGTGGTTGTAGGTGGAATACGGAGTGTTGCTCCATTTCCACGAGTGGGAGTGAGATGTACGAATGCTTGGTACCAGTTGTAATATTCTGGTGTTTGATTTTGTGAGACTATTTATCAAATTTAAATTGAAAGTTTGTTACTAATGGAAAAATAACTCACCACAGAGCTTTAGAGATTGTAACATCAAAATTATCGCGAAAAAGATCAAAATAAGTTTTATAATTAGTTTCTCAGTAAAAATGACGTTGTTCGAAATCCAATCAGTAATAAAAATATCAATAATTATCACCACTAACTCACCGAAATAACTAAGATACATGTCACTGGAAATTTAATAAATGCACCTCGAAAACACTATTAAGATTGAACTGAATTTTCTCTAGAAATTTTGTGAAGAAATAAAAACTGGTTAACACTATTAATGTTTTTAACAAAAAAATGAACGCCTGATAATTCATAGTCATAAATTCATTGTATATTTTCCTTTTTCAACAAGTTAATGAATTTTATCACGCTTATGACTTTCTTTCGACTTAGTATTTCGTCAAAATACCAAATTGTTGATCGATATGTTTACACAAATAGCATTATTTTAAATTAATCATATAAATTTTTCCTTTCTATCAATTTGTTGTTTTATATTCCCTCTCTCTGAATTGACAAGAATATTTACTTATTTTTATATTAAATAACAAAGAAAATATTAATTTTTTTATATCAGTAAATTTACCCTCACTCAACATATATTAGTTCAAATAAATTAAATTTCAAGTTTGCCACGTGGTGGACTTCCTAACCTCAACTATCTAATTATGCACGTTTTTGCACAAAATTCTTATTAAACTTGATTTATCACATGATAAATGATGTCATTAATTTATTCTTTAACTCACTGGCCAGTATTTTCATCCTTTAATTATTATTTCAATTTCTTTCAAATCAGACGAGAGAAGTTATCGGGAAGATTTGAAAGTAGAAAAATGAGAATTCTCTATAAATTTTAATACTTATCTTAAATTTGTTGTGAATAAACAATTGCGCCTTGCTCGTGACCGTATATTTTTTTTATAGTCAAATTGAATATTTCGGGTACCCTTTATTTGAAAAATAATGAGAATGGAGACGGTAATAACAAAAATGAGCACTTTTAATAAACTTGAGTGCAAATAAACATGTGGTCAGCACGGCGGTCAGCGAGCAAGAGAGCGCACAGGCTCATTAGCGGCCTCTCATTGCTCGACACTTTTGGGTGAATTTTAAATCCCAATATCCGGTTGTGGAATTTCACACATTGCAATACCTTTTAATAATCGGCATTGCAGATCCCTAACTCAGCATTTGGGCGTTAATTTTAAATTCATTACACAGTGGGCCCTCATTGTATTACACTCCTGAGCTCTCCACTCGACAATTCTCATTTCCGTACGCAGAGATTCGGGCACTGAAATGTAGTATATACTGGAAAGGGCACTGATCCGCCTGACGCGAGCCGACAGAGAGGGGCGATTTTCAAGGATACCTATCTCTCTCGTACCGTCCGCTCAAAAAGTTTTCTTACCTTCTAGAACGTATAGAATTCAATATTGGCGTTCAATTTTTGTTGTTGCATCATTATAACATAGAATTGATCATTTTTTTCCAATGTAATAATACTCGGGCCATTTACAATGTAATTAAAATAATTCCACATGGGAAAAATACAAAAAAATATACAATTCAAGAGATTATTTGTTCAATCAATCTGAAGGTGTATCGAAATCCTCTGAGTCGATATCGTCATCAGTATTCGGATTTTGAAATTTAGGTATGTCCAATATAATTCCTGAAACAGAAAGTATAAATTGAATGATATAGGTTTTATTTTGAGGGAATTCCAGGGACTCTCAAGTTCAGGAAAATGCCTCGTGTGTCGAGGAGTTGAATTGGAATCTGTTTATATCTAGTTGTCCCAATACTGCAATAAAAAATAAGAACATTGTAATTGTGAATTTTTTTAATGCATGAAGAATACAAGAGAAATCCAATGAAGACAATATCAAAATACACGATTTTTCCTCTAATTTTCTACGAAATAGCTGTTCGTGGATTAGAGGATATTTTTTTATTCTCACAATGGGACAATTATCGCCAAGACATAAATAGTAACAATTGAGTGTGCACCCCTCAGAGTACATAAGCTTTTTAACTCGCATGTACATGCTCGTTCTACGCATGCGCAACGCCTGCTAGAGTGAGACAGGTATCCTTGAAAATCTACCTCTCTCTGGCTCGTTTTCCGCTTACGGGCCTAGCATGGCAGTGCCCTTTCCAGTATATACTACATTTCAGTGGATTCGGGGGTTTCGGTGGCGTCATCTGACAAATTCCAGTGTAACTGAGGGAAAACAGTATGGCGATAGCTGATCGCCTCATTTACTTACAAGTCTTTTATGGGAATTAGCGGCGTCTGATTGCTTTGGAACTACTCGGGGAAAATAGTAAAAAATAGTTCACGTACTGCTAATTGGGTCTCGGGAGTGTGCAGTGTCTGTGAAAATTGGAATTTGTGTTTTTATTTTTGATAATTACCCTCGCCATATTGACAGGGTGTCACACTAGTGTGACTTGGCTAGGGAGGGATCGTGGTGTTTTTTTTGGGTTATTTTCTAAGTAATATTAAAAATATATGAACTGATTTCCCCCCCTCCAGAACCAATTAGCGGCTAGGCGGAATACATTATCTGATTTTTGAAATAAAAATCAGATTTTTTAGTCAACCGATACAGTCATAATAACATTGCATCTAAAATGCTTTTTTTCGATAATTTTCTGGAGAATTTTCTAGGGACATGTCGGGCAAAAATCCGTCCAACCGGGCCTTAATCCCTAATGTTTCGGACAATGCCGCAAGGAAAAAAAAGCCTAAACTCCCGAAAAATTACCCCGTAACGAAGCTCCTGCCGTTACGGCGAGGCATGCTTGGCATGGAAGTCAAACAAAATCGTCCCGGAAAACCGAAACGCTCGTGGTGGACCTCTCGGGATCACAGCGCACGCAGAACAAGAACTGTCCACCGAAGACGAACGGCTCTTATACCGTCGAGACCGGAAAATTTTCCGAGCTCTTCCCGCGTTGGCCAAACACTCGAAAAACCACGTGTGATTCTATGCCGCCGTTGGCATCACAATGAATGAGAGTAAAAAAAACTTTTGACTCCATTTCCGCACGAAAGAGACGGCATAGCAAGTCTTAATATAATTACTTTGAACACTCGCGACAATCCGGGATGAGGAAAAACACCCACCGTCACACGAAAAATCCATTATCAAGAACCGAATGCAAAACTCACCTGTAGCCGATACGCCACGTGTTGTTGGACGACTCGGCGTCCACCCCGAAAAACTGGTTGGTACGCTCTCGTCGCCTGTATCCTCCTCAAAAATCCCTCAATTTTACTTCCAGAATGCTTAGATTGTCCTCGATGTCCCTCAAAATCTCTACTCCTCTCTAATGACACGAATAACTAAATTTTTCTCCCTTTCGACGGGTTTGCGAGACACATGCCACATGTAATGGCGTAGTACTGCTATCCCGCGTGGTTCTCGACAGGCACAATGGTGCTGTCGCATTCCCATCACTCCTTGCATCGAGCGCGCGCCTTTCGAGTCAAACTCAAATTCTCTAAACCCCTTCAACCCTAATAACAATTTATTTTAACACCTTTTGTCGGTAAAACGGCGGTTGTTAACCCTAATAAATAACCTCGTAATGTGATTACGTCCCCGGGGTCGCAATCTCGAACCAAAACCCAATAACAAGAAAACTCCAATCAAACTCCTAACTTCTTGGAAATTTTATTATACAACAAACAGCTATGACAATTCCAGAGGTTGCCAAGGCTGCAATAGTCCCCTCGGCCTTTTACCCGAACCCCGCAACGTAACTCTTTTCCCCCTACGATCCGTTAACCGAGCGGTAGTCTTGCAGCTACTCTTCCACGTGTCCCCGGAAATTAAAACGGAGGGATTACTCCTCAAAAAAATCCGCATAGCTCAGTAAATTCGGCCCAAAACAAGGATTCCCTTCGGTCCCCACATTCGATATTTATCTCGATGCGTAAATTACCTCTTTAACCCCTAACCTCGACTTTTGTCGCATTTCTTTTCTACTTCGTCAAACCCCAAAAATGCTCCAAACAAGATGCCGTCATTGCTCGATAAATGAACTAGGTCCCTAACTCGCGATTCCAAGAGATCTCTTTACGTACTCACGCATTATCTTTGTTCCTGACGTTCTCTGGATCTCGATGTCCCTAAGGAATTTCCCAAGAATTCCTTACACTATACTCAGTGCCCGAGAGAAAGGAGGTGAATGTTTCATGTGGGGGTGAGTGGAGAGGTGCAATGAATATCTCAGGCACATGGATTTTTCAAGTCAAGACAGCATGTGAAATTTTTATATCATTCACCCAAAAAAAGTCGGTCTGAATCGGACCGAAAATTCGGTCTGAATCAAGTCGGACTGAATCATACCGGAAATCGACTTGTTTCATGTTGAATTGACGGCATGAATCAAGTCGGACTCGGACAGATGCAAATCAGAATATAGGTCTAAATCAAGTCGAAAAATCGACTTGAATCAGACCGACTTCGGTTTGATTCAGGTCTATTTTTCGGTTTAATTCAAACCAATTTTTCGGTTTGATTCAAACCGACTTTCGGTTTGATTCAAGCCGATTCTTCAGTTTGATTTAGACCGATTTTTCAGTTTGATCCAAGCCGATTCTTCGGTTTGATGTACACCGATTTGTCTGTAAATTTAGGGGTATACATAAAGAATTCAGTACACCCCCCTCCCGTAGTCGACTTAGCTCGTCGGTGAGTTTTTCATATCTCTGAAACTAAGGGAGATGACGAATTTTCACTGAAAAATTGGGATGTGGAAGGATGGTGGTGGAGAGAGTTGTATTGAATTCTCGATGTATAGCCCCCAATTTTTAATCTCGGCCGTAATTCTTTAGTTTAATCTGAAAAGTTTCTAAAATTAAGAAAAATTCACACAGAGAAAAAAAGTGGATTAGTTTTAGAAACTAGTTTCTACATTTTAGAAACTCCTATTCCTAAGCTTTATCCTTGGTGGAATCATAAAAATTAACCAATTTGGGGATTATTTTTAAGAACTAATATTTTTTAAAATGAATGCTGAATTTTTCTTAACTTTAGGAAATTTTCAAATGCAGGCGGAGATGACAATGTTGCAGGATTTTAACACGTATTTCCCCTCTAATGTTGGTGACAACTCGTTAGTCATGCAAAAACTTTGTACTCGTTTGTTGGAGGCTTGGTGCGCCAAGAAGTATATTTCCAAGATAACTGGAGATTTTTTGATTAGGAGGTATTGTGTCATGCCCAGATTAAATCTTCTTCCTAAGATTCACAAACCACAGTCGGCATTCAGACCCATTGTGTCATCTATTGATGGGCTGCTTCATGTGTTGGGGAGATTTGTTCATGATATTTTGAGACCACTGAAGGTGGAACATGTATCGGCTATTAAAAATAGTTTTAATTTTATTGAGAAAGTGAGGAATGTTGAAGTGCCTCGCGAATATATCTTGATATCTCTGGATGTCGCAGCCCTATATACAAACACTCCTATTGAGTTGGTGGCGGACGCCATCATAGAACATAGATGAAAGTTAAAGAGCACGATTCCATATAATGAGATTATTAGGGCTGTTGATACTTGCAGGAACAATACTTATTTTTCCTTCAATGGGCAGTTTTTCAAACAAATTTATGGCCTACCGATGGAGAGTCCACTAGCCCCCATTTGTGCAGATCTTGTCATGGGGCTGCTCGAAGAGTCTTGCATAAAAAAACTTAGCTTTGAAATTCCATTTTTTTACAGATATGTCAATGACATTGTCACGAAAATCCCTGCTGGTAAAGTTGATGAAATTTTACATGTTTTTAATAACTATCGCAGGCACTTTGCCTTTTTTAGATGTGCTTTTGGTAAGGAGAAATACTGGACTAGTTTTTGATTGGTACCAGAAACCTACTTTTTCAGCTCACATGTTCAATTTCACTTCATCACATCCCATGGCACATAAAAAAGGTGCAGTAAAGGGCCTTGTTGATAGGATTTTTAGAATTTCGAGTCCGGAATTTCCCGACAAGTATTTGCAGTTCATTAGAAAGGTTCTAATTTTTAATGATTATCCCATCAGTTTCATAAATCGGATTTAAACCCAGAGGGCGAATGACATGAGGGTTTCTTCCGGACTAACACTTGGCGATGATTTTACTGAGGGGATTAACCTCAAGAAAACAGTATTTTTACCATATTTACAAGGCTTGTCCTCCAAAATGAAACGCACCTGTGATAAATATGACATTAAGGCTATTCCCACTGTAGACAATAAATTGAGCAAAGTGTTCGGCTGAACTAACGATAAGTTATCAATTGATAAAATGATAAACATGACTGAAGATGCGTTATTTATAAAATTCCATGTGATAACTGTGAGAAGTGCTATACAGTGTAAACAAAGAGGTTTTTCGGTGAACGAAAGAAGGAACACATAAATAGTGAAAAAAATCCAAAAAGTTATTCAACTGGTCTTGTTAAACATGTAGGTATAGCACGTCATAAATTCAATTTCAATGATTCGAGAATTTTAGACAGGAAAACTAATCCATTTAAGAGGGAGATTCTTAAGATGATTTATATTAAGAAGTTTAATGATGTCACAGTGAACTTCATGAACGATTGCTCAAAGTTAACTGATGTTTATGATCAGGTGATCAAGTTTCACTAGGTTTCGGGGTTGGGGAAGGACAGGTAGTTCAAACTTTCCGTTTGATTTTTATAACCATAAGGTTAGTTAGTGCTGTTGTGTTCTGAAGTTTTTTTTATTATTTATTCACACTCATTCATTAATGCATCACCCACTTGGATCTTTGCGTGTCCATCCTTTAAATTCTGGCAATGAACTTAATAACATGCTAGTTTGATTTTGACTGGGGTTTTCCCTCTTCTGACCTTTTTAATACTAAGGACATAATTCCTAGGGTTTTTGAGCCTTGGTAAATGGGTAACTTTCCGGTCTCACTTCACCGCGGTCTCAATGATACCAGGTTTGTTCATCTTCTGACTTTTCACAAACTTACAATTTTACTTGTAACGAACATGTGAGGATGTGCATTAGGACACCATAATTCCCTCAGACTAACTAACCCCCGTGACATAGAAAGGCGATTCGTGAGTAAATGAGAGAATTTTATTTGGGGTTTTGGTAGTTCCACTAAAAAAGTGCAAAAATTTTAGATTGTCCCCACGATAGTAAAATTCACATCTGTTTACTGTAATAATTCTCGAGGTCTGATTAGCTACGCGTTTTTGAGGGTCCATGGAATTATCGCGAAGAAGGGCAAAGTCATGAGTCATCCGATAATTTTGATGGGGTCAACCCTATTTTTAATCCCGCGCGAAATCGATTAGGTCCAGTTGCAATACCGGCGCTCCAAAATTTTGTTGGATTTTTCGGGGTTAACTGGTTACCTTTTGTGTTTTTGGTGGAAGGTCGTTTGGAACAAGTGCAACCCTTGTCTCCAGCGAATTGCCAGGTTGCTTTAGAGTTCAGTTCAGAAGAGTAATTTGATAATTCGAAATAATAAGTAATTTGATTTTCTGTGTCTTTTAACCCCGTGAATCCCGGAGAACCGATCCGTGGGAGGTGCCAAAAACCCTCAGTAATTATCCGAACGTTCATCTGTTCGGTGCAGTCCGGTCAAATAATTAGATAAACTATTGGTTTCGTTTAGCTAAAATGTTAGGATTAATTTAAAACAGCATATCGTGTGGATAACCTTGAGGCGAGATTACGGCAAATACGGAAGGACAATTATGGAGATCCGGAAGTAGGGGGAGGATTGAGAGAAATCGCACGGACACTGGGAGGACGTCGAGACGCACCACGTGTTGGATCAACTGGTGGGCCAGGACTCCACGTTGTTGTGAGTGCACAAATAGTATATTTCTCGATCCTTTGGTGTGGCTCGCTTATTTTTTAGATAATTGGTCTCTCGAATAGTCACGCGTGATTCCGGGGGATTCGAGTGGGGTTGGGATACGGAAGCTGGGGGTCTATCGGTGCCCCTCAGAGGGGAATCTTGGTTCCGCCATTTTACCACGGTTCATTAGTTTTCCGTAATACTGGTGTATCCCGAGGGTTCTTGAACTATTCTGGTCGAACTCTGGGAAAATTAAGGAATATTTACGGAGGGAAATAGACATAGTCGAAATTACTAGGGTTGTTAACTATTGTTAATATCATTCTTGGGCCATCGTGTTTTGTTCTCTAAGGGGTGTGGAAGAGAGAAAAAGTATATCTCGGCACGCACCGCGAGCAAGAGGCCTTGTGAAAGCCCGCGTGGGGTCGCACCACCAGCGTTCGGTGTAGTGGCCATCCGTACAGAAAAATATAATAATCGCCAAGCCTCTCCATTGCCCTCCGGACAGCAAATCACCTATTACTTATCCGTAGTAATTATTTTGGATTGTGTCGACTCTGGCGGACCGGAATTTCCGGAAGATTGTTATTATTATTTTCTTTGGCTTTGATGCTCATAAAACGACCCAAAATGTACAGTTTGTTTCAATAAATAAAGTACTGAACGAAAGCATTATCGAAATTGTCTAGACGAAGGGTCTTTCCCAGTCGAGTTTCACGAGAATTTTAATTAGTTCTAGACTTGAGAAAACAGTAATAAAATATTTTGAAGAGCAGCTGCACTGAGGATTAAGAGGTTAGAGGTTTCGAGAATCCGGGAAAGTACACGGTCTTTATATAAATGATTGTCTTGGAAATAACAATTTGGGAAAAACTAAATGAACAGAAATAATAAAAATACCGAATTTCGTAGTTTCGCGTGTTCCACACGCAACAGTCGTCCAATTCATTCTCAGTTGTGCTCTGACATTTTACATTATTTCCGGACGAAATTGAAAGCTCATTCAAACTAGCAATTACAAAGCTTCCATTCAGAATCTAAAAATTTAAAAAGCCTAGCAATAATGAACATAGTCTAATTTTGAATGACATTTTGGACATCACGCATAAAAAAAATTTCATATGAAAATCTAGCGAATTCTATAGAAAAATCTATTGAATTTCTAATCAACTTGTATTGAAAATTCTATTAGTTTTTGACTGATTCTATTGAAGAAAAAATACGCTGCGAAATAAAAAAAGAAGTTGAATAAAAACTTTTTTATAGGAAAAATCAGTAGAACTTCATTTTTCAATAAAACTTTTTCTATTGCAACATTTTCAATAGGAATTCTTTGACTTGAAAAAACGAACCAAAAAATTGTACAAAGTTTGAACCGCAGAATTTCGATTGAACAATGATGGGCAAAATTAAATACTTTTCTATTTAAATGCCAATTCAAATAATAAATATCAATCCATTTAGTATTTAGAAAATGAGAAAAATATTAAATACTTCAATATTTTGTACTTTCCATACACTTAAATACGAAATAGTCAGATATTCAGTACTGAGTTCTCCTCTAAATCCTAAATACTTATTCACTCAAGTATTCAGTACTTAGTATTTAGTATCTATTGTTTCTTTTTTAACAATGGAAATTTTGTTAGGAGGGGGGAGGTCGTAACTTGCGGGATCTTTTATAAGGCTAGGGGGGGAGGAATAACAGTCAAAAATATACAATGATAAAAACTCAGCGTCACGAGGGTCCAATGTGAGAGTAAAGAATGAGAGTCAGGTGTGTAGATAAAAAATGAGGGTCACAAGGATCTAGAGTGCGAAAGAGTGCGAAATACGGGTCAAAATGAAAGGTCACGATGTTTGAGCGTAAGGGTCAGAATTAACAGCAATAATAAGGTTCGAAATGAAGGTTCGAAGCTAAGGATCACGAGGGTTGTACGTAACAGTAATAAAAATGAGCGCCAGATGTGAGGAGGGAATGTAAGGTAGACAAGAATAAAATTCAAAAATAAGAGTCTAAACTAATCGTCATAAAAATAGAGGTCAAAAGAACGACAAAAAATTGAGGGTCACAGGGGTAAGGTGTGAGGGTCAGCTATAATTGTCAAAGGTTGAAGTCAGAAACAATGATCAAATCTAAAGATAAGGAGTCAACTGGCGTGAGGGTTAGACATAAGGGTCGGACATGAGAACCAAAAATGGAAGTAATGGGTCATAAGGGTCATGAGAGTGAAAAATTTTGTTGCTGATCTGGATGTGTATGCAATTCCCTATCGTTTGAGTCATACTTTATTTTACATTGAAAAAAATATTGACTCTGATGACCCTAAGTTTTTAATCGTGTGACCCTAAATTTGACTGAAGATTTACACGTTCCATGCAATTTCTTATCGTTTGAAACACACTTTTTTTCAGCTGAAAAAAATTATGATCTTATGACCCTGAAATTCGAACCCTCATAACCCTAAAATTTTGATCTTCGTGACTCTTATGATCCTAAAGTTTTATTCCAAATCTGGATATGTCATGCAATTTCCTATCGGTCAAGACATACTTCTTTTTCAGTCCAAAAGTTTTGAACCTTATGATCTTAAAATTTTATTGCAAATTTGAACATTTCATGCAATTTCTTGTTTTCGACATACTTTTTTTCGCTCACAAATATGGCCTGGCCCTCGTGATCCATAGTTTCGACTCTTGTCGAAGTATCATAAGGATTAAAATTTTAAGGTTATAAGACTGAAAATTTTCTGAATTGAAGAAAAGTATAGCCCAAACAATAGGAAATTGCATGAAACGTCCACATCCGCAATGGAATTTCATAGGGGTCAAAATTTTAGGGTCATAAGGTGCAAAATTTTTGTGAATCGAAAAAGAGTGTTTCTGAAATGATTGGAAATTGCATAGAGCGTCCAAATCTTTCATGGAATTTTCGGGTCATAAGAGTTGAAATTTAAGATCATAAGGGTAAAAATTTTTTCGGATGGAAAAAAATTATTGTGCCTAAAACGATAGAGAATTGCATGGAACATCCAAATCAGCCAAAACTATTTGACCCTTATGACCCTTGTGACCCTTTGCTTTCATTTTTGACCGTCATTTCGAACCCTCATTCTTAACTCTCACCCCGGACGCTCGTGACCCTTAGATTTGATCACTGTTTCTGACTCTTATCTTGGACAATTGTATCTATCCCTTACACCTGACCCTCGTGATCCTTATTTAATTTTCTGGCTTCTTCCCCTAATTTCTACACCCTCATTATATTTCTGAGGATCTTCCTTCGTGATGGAACCTCACTCGTAACCGTGATTACTCTCATTTTTACGCTTATTTCGGACACTCACGCCTGACCCTTAGTTTTGAGCCTTGCTTTTGGTATCCATTTTTGTGACGGTTAGTTTAAACTCTTATTTCCCCCCCCCCCCATATCTGACATTCNGGACACTCACGCCTGACCCTTAGTTTTGAGCCTTGCTTTTGGTATCCATTTTTGTGACGGTTAGTTTAAACTCTTATTTCCCCCCCCCCCATATCTGACATTCATTTTTTGCTGTTACATTTGACCCTCGTGGCCCTCAGCTTTGAACCTTCAGTTCGAACTTTATTACTGCTCTTAATTATAACCTGCACACCCAAACGTTGAGACCTGTCTTTTTTACCCGTATTTCCCACGCTTACGCCAGACCCTTGTAACCCTCAGTTGTAACCCTTATTTCTAACCCGCATTCTTGGGACCCTTATTTTTTATCTAGACAACTGATCCTCTTTCTTTACTCCCACTTTTACTCTCTTGTATATTTTTCACTCTCATTAACTGTCCTACCCCCTCCCCCTTCCCTTCTATAGAATCCATACTTTACATCCTTTCACCATATGAAACCCTCTTCCTATTAATAAAACCGCCACATTTAGTAAATTCAAAAAAATCTATTTGCAGCCATCTCGAGTCAACCCAGGCTTGTAGATTCGAATGCTTGTGTAATCAATCATGAGAAATTTCCGATTTCTAATTTATTTCTGGAATACTTTTCCATTTAATACATGATAATTTATTGAATTTTAATTATTTTCATTCGATCTTTAGGAGAAAACAAAATACTCAATACTTTTTTATTTAGTATTTGTTGCCTCTGCAATAAATAAATGAAAAAATGAATAAATAAATACTAAATGAAAAAGTATTTAAAAAATTTTGGAAGGCAAAACTTAGAAAATTTGAATCGAGAAATTTCTATAGAAAATATGTCAATAGATTAACTTGTATAAAAAATTTGTATTCCATTAATGTTTCCTATAAAACATTTTCCACTAAAAATTTCAATTGAAAAAGAAAAAGACTGTATTAAGAATGAGGATAATTTCGAGGGTTCCCGGATTGGCGGCGTAGGGGAAAGTGCAGGAATATTTTAGGCGATTTGTAGTGGAAAAAAAACACAGTATAATAGACACTAAGCTGAGGAAATTTAATAATATTAAACTATAATACACTGTACACTGTACACTTGATATTGAAATATTCAGTTGATTGACACGAAAGATAATGAAGTTCATATTCGATTAGATGATTTGAATCGATATTTAAAGTATTGACTTCCGATATGAATGATAAATGTACCGGTGATTTTCAAGATGGGTTATGATGATTGTCAAAGTGTGTTAACACGCGATACGATGTACTCGGTGTTAGATACGTTCAATGACCAAGGGGCTGTCGAGTGGTTTCTAGCTACTTCGGCGGCGATCGGATCAGTCGTCGATTGTAGCCGATTGTCATGACAACCGATTGGAACCAAGTGGAAATTTGAATTAGCAATCCAAATTTTAGGAAGGATTTTAAACAGACTGCTAAGCTGCAGAATTTTTCAACACATTCTGCCAGAACTAATGAAAAGTTCTATAGAAATCCAACGGCTCATACTGGATAAACGCAATTAAAGAAAAAAGTAAAGGTCGCCCTAGCGGCGATCTTTTAGTATTAGTTAAAACAAGCAGCGCGACAGAAACCATTTGACAGATTACATATTACTGCTATGTATTTTTTTCTCCCATTTTCATTTCTACCAATTTCATCGATAGTAGGCTTCTGAATGGATCTCAATCTATCTTTTTAAAAAAATGAGCACATAAGGATTACTATCAGTCTCCTCAATTTTTCTGGACACTCCTTGACTTCCCTAGAAATTTCTATCATTTTCGTGAGTGACAATCCTAACTACAAGCCAAAGTTTCAAAAGGATTCCCTAGTCCCGGTGGCTTGGCGCAGTGTGTAAGTTCGTTGCCTCACATGCGAAAGGTTCCGAGTTCAAATCCCGGCCGGGTAGAATGCGATCTAACCATTTAAAGTCTTGATCATCATTTCAGTATACCCTAACGGCGTCGAAGCGATGTTAAATAACGATAAAAAAAGGTGTCCCTGAGTTTTACCCATGTCATAATGCGCAAAAGTGAATTCCAATCAAAAAAAGAAAAAACGTAAATATCTCTAAACTTTTCAACGGGATGGTACACATATTTTGTTAAATCAATTGATTTGATAAAAAAGAAACGAAATCGTACCAGTAGTTTTTGAGATATTGAGCAAAAGAATTTCACATACAATGTTGAATATCTCCGAAACTAACAGTCCGATTCCGTTCATCTACAATCCTAAACTTTTTTATCATAAGGCCAAAAATTATACCAAGTTTTAAGTTTCTATCTCAACTATTTTTTAAGTTATCATACATACAAGCAATTTCTATTTGACAGCTATTGACAGATCACTCATGACTGTTACTTTTTGTGTAAATTTTTTTTCTTCAATTTTAGTTTCTACCAATTCAATTGGTAGTATGCTTCCGAATGGAACTCGATCCATGTTTCTTAGAAATGAAAACTTATTGGTTGGTATTTTTGAAAATGTAATGGCCAACAATACTCAAATTTCATTACCTTTTGATGTACCATAGACTCTGCCGCTTTTACGTATGTACATTTTTTCTTCCACCCATTAAAATAGAGAAGCAGCAACCTTTTGAAATTTAATTGAATAATATTATACCTTGAGAGCGGAGTTACTGTTTTAAAAAATTTCAATTATGACTTTTTATGTTCAGGTAGTTGATTAGAAAAAATAGATAGTGAGAATAAGTAAATATGCGAAATACTAGTGGTTACATGGGTAGCGTGCGGCTGCAGTGGTCATAAAACCGTTACCTCATTTTCTCTAATTCTATGGAATGAAAAATTTTTTTTTTTCATGTAATATGATCTTTCTAAGTCAGCCTAGAGTGAAAATGAACAGTTAAATATAGATAGGTTAATCCTTTTCTTCTTAAGAATCTTTGATAAATTGTTCTATCTCAGTAACTATTGAATATATTGACCTAAAATTGGATATAGGAATGTTATTTGACAATCCTACTAGTAGTCAATGTTTCAAAAGGTTTCCCTGATTTCAATCCATGTTATAGTGTTCAAGAGTGAATTCTGATGAAAAAAATACAAAAACTGCAATATCTTGAAAAGTTTCTATAGAGGGGTATACATATTTTTATTGATGTAGATAGATGACATCAAGACGAAAATTTTGAAAAAAAAATTGAAATCGGTTGTATAGTTTTTGAGATATTGAGCAAAATGATTTCACATAAAAAGTTGAATATCTCTGAAACTACTCGTCCGATTTTGCTCATCCAAAACACCAAACTTTGTTATCACAAGACCTAAAATCCTACCAAGTGTGAAGTTTCTATCTCCATTATTTTTCAAGTTATCATGTTTACAAACAATTTCAGCGAAAAAATGAAAAAACGAGAATAAAGCCACATTGCTTGGGGTGTAATGGTCTTTTTTCGATCCGTTTAGATAGATATCATTACGACGAGTATTTTGAAAAAAAAAATCGAATTGGTCGAATGGTTCAGGAAATATCGGCTTAAACGATTTTTGAGGAATTGCTGTATCTCAGAAACCGCTCAACCGATCGAGCTGAAATTTAGCCCAGTTCTGAGTAATAATAGTACCAGATAGCAGCCAAAATTTCAAGTTCTTTGCGCTAACCGTTCTCGAGTTATGGGGGCAATTGGGGACATACGTACACACATGACCACAGACATACATACATACATTCAGACATTTTTGAAAAACATCATTTCTTCACGTTTNAGGTTAATCCTTTTCTTCTTAAGAATCTTTGATAAATTGTTCTATCTCAGTAACTATTGAATATATTGACCTAAAATTGGATATAGGAATGTTATTTGACAATCCTACTAGTAGTCAATGTTTCAAAAGGTTTCCCTGATTTCAATCCATGTTATAGTGTTCAAGAGTGAATTCTGATGAAAAAAATACAAAAACTGCAATATCTTGAAAAGTTTCTATAGAGGGGTATACATATTTTTATTGATGTAGATAGATGACATCAAGACGAAAATTTTGAAAAAAAAATTGAAATCGGTTGTATAGTTTTTGAGATATTGAGCAAAATGATTTCACATAAAAAGTTGAATATCTCTGAAACTACTCGTCCGATTTTGCTCATCCAAAACACCAAACTTTGTTATCACAAGACCTAAAATCCTACCAAGTGTGAAGTTTCTATCTCCATTATTTTTCAAGTTATCATGTTTACAAACAATTTCAGCGAAAAAATGAAAAAACGAGAATAAAGCCACATTGCTTGGGGTGTAATGGTCTTTTTTCGATCCGTTTAGATAGATATCATTACGACGAGTATTTTGAAAAAAAAAATCGAATTGGTCGAATGGTTCAGGAAATATCGGCTTAAACGATTTTTGAGGAATTGCTGTATCTCAGAAACCGCTCAACCGATCGAGCTGAAATTTAGCCCAGTTCTGAGTAATAATAGTACCAGATAGCAGCCAAAATTTCAAGTTCTTTGCGCTAACCGTTCTCGAGTTATGGGGGCAATTGGGGACATACGTACACACATGACCACAGACATACATACATACATTCAGACATTTTTGAAAAACATCATTTCTTCACGTTTCATGACATTTCTAGGCATTTCCACCCAAAATTAGGAAATGAAAAAAAAATTACAATTACATAGCTTCCATTCGGAAGCAAAAACGAAGATAAAACTACATTGCTCGGTCCAGTATGGCTCTCAATTCCGCTAACAAAACCTCTTTGGTTGATTTCTCTATATCGGTGTTTTCAGAACCTTCCGGGTTTAGTAATTTGCTTTTAGGAGGAAGCATGGCAGAGGATTTGTTAGCGCGGGTGGGGACGGATAGTGTCTTTTTCTTTAGAACCTTACGAACAGACAGGTGGGTAGAGATGAGAGGTGAGGAATTGGCAATAGGAGTGTCAACATCACCAGATGCATCAATCTTGTGATTCACGGCTGTGCGAACTGTGCAAGTATTTCGTGATTTTGAAATTGACACACCCGCCAACGATGGTAATAAAATGCCGAACTCAATGCCATACTGGTTTTCATGAAAAGACCATATAGACTTACTCACCGACAAATATTGTTGGTGCTTATTATCATATGAATTTAGAAAGTCCATTCGCTGTAGTTTCAGATACTTCAGGCCACGAATCAAAAATTCGCAAATCTTCTATGTGTTGGTTGTTTAATGAAGATCATTCAAACCTCATTACTGATAGACTTTAGCGAATCAGGGACAAAGAAATATCGTGAAATATTAGTCATCGACGTAAGAACCCTTTGTAAAGCGAGAAAAAGTATTTTGTGGAGGGATTTAAGGCAATCGATATCGGTGATTGGTGTTTATTTCAGGAGGAAAAATACCCTACTTGTTTATTGAGGTATATGCTGAATTTTGCTTATTTCGAGGGGAAAACTCTACGAAGCAGGGAGATTTTGAGCGAATATGCTCGTGCCAGTGATAATAGCAAAAATATAGGTGTTCTTTGCCATTGATATATTTTGGATAAAACTCTGAATAGTTCAAAGTCGGAGCCAATGAGCACTCACGGCTACATTAATAGAAGCCAGTAACGAAAAACAATTTCTCCTTCTCTGATCACTGGCAGCGGAGATTTGAAGCTCATTGGGATAATTTTTGAGGAAGTTAAAAACTATTGCTAAATAAATGAGTTAATATTACAACAATCTATGTATGGCCTGTTGAAGTTGCATGGACTGTACAAGTTAGATAAAGATGTTCTCATCCTCCTGTACGCTGAGGATACAGTCATATTAGCTAGGTATCAGGTGGATCTCACTCATAAGCTCAGGGCTCTGGAAAGGTACCTGGGACGGTACTGCCATTCAAAGGGACTCACCGTCAACAGCTCTAAGGCCAAAATTCTTGGCTTCCAAGCGGCGCGTAGAACGAGGTGCATCAATCCACAATTTGCTAGGTACCTCGGCAATTCCCTTGAAGAGTTTTGGTATTCAGAACGGCTGTAGGTCGTCAGACAGCATTGAGGGCACTGAGTAAGCACAAGGCAGCCAGTAGAGCAGTACTATTCTTATTACTGAAGACCAAACGCAACTCCTTCTCCACCAGCAGAACGCTCTTCAACAGCATGGTGTCGTTTACACTACTATATGCGTTTTAAGCCTGGGGACTACAGTATCAGCATTTGATGGAGAGCATCCAAACGTCCTTCTATAAGAGATATCTAAGACTCCCAGCTTGTACCCCTGGATATGCTGTTCAAGTTGAGCTCTTCCTTGCATCACTGAAAAACTAAGTGCTGACCCACACATGAACATGGTACTCGCGCATCCTGAAATTGAACGAGTCTAAACTCGCAAGGATATTCATGGATAAACTCAGATACCTCGTCAATGATCTTCCTTATGCGAAACCATACAAGTGTTGCTCTCTGTTCAGAGAATGGGTTCTCAGCACCAGCGGTGCAGACCTGTGGCACTCTGGGGACTTCAAGGCCTGGGATCAGCGCAGTCCAGCTCTTTTCGCAGAGCTCACCTTCGAAGGAAGAGAGGCGCTCTGAGTCGAAATTTGAGACCTTTTAGTCCTCTGTAGTATTCCCGACACAGATGTGAAAGAGACCTGAGCCCCCATTCGATTAGATAGGGTCTCGATCCTTTTTCAATGCTCGAAACGTGCAGATATTTCCCGATTCAGCACTGGAGAGCATGAAAAAAGGAATGACATGTTTCTCGCCCGTCATCTTTTAAATCTCTCTTAGACGTTCCATGTACTTTCTGTCTCACTCGGTGATTTTCTCCAAAAAAAAAACAATTATTTCATTATGTTTTCATTGAATATTGCCTCTTTACCCTATCCTAAAGTATTTATTCTTTTAAAGACCGATTCTCTCAACACAAATTATACCATCTGCGCGACTGGAATTTGAACTCGGGATCTTAAGATTACTAAACCTAACCACTAGACTACCGCGCGATTTTTATATATGTGATTTCGTATTGTCGTTATAAGTGGTTTGGGCAATCATTGGTGGTTTCGTACGTTGAAAATTCTTATTCTGTTAGGACTTCTCAGGTGATTCCTTCATCATTTAAAGGATTATGTACAGAAACAAGCAGGGGTATAACTCCTATCCGACAGAAAGCAAATGACCATTACTTTTTTTTTCTTATTATACTTTTCTTCTTTTTTTTCTACCAATTTCATTGGTAGTAAGCTTCCGAAGGGAAGTACATGGAAATATAAACGACCATTTCATTCATCACCATTCAATGACATTCACCAACGAAATCCAATATTGAATCAACAATCTTTTATTGTCAATTTCCACGTAGAGAATCCTTTCATTTTCTCACTTCCCTTGTCAATAAAAGTCTGTTGTTCTACTCTGATTTAATAGTTTCTTGTGATTTTATCTGTATCGCCCAAAACGTAGTAATTTCTGATGATGACGTTACTTCTTATTCAAATTTACAAAAGTCATCCTCATTCCAGATGGTATTCCGTAGTACTATTCTACGTCGTTTATATGGAGTTATTGAGCCGAGCCAAAGGCGAGGCAGACCAACCGCGTGAGTAAAAAAAAACACATAACGGCAGCCCGGAAAATATTTTTCCGTAGTGATTTTCAATTTTTCAAGTTGGGAAAGTATGCTATACCAATTCCCAGACGAGAAATCGTGGGAAGCAGTACGGAAAAAAAAAATTTTACCTTTTACTGAAATGGATATATACAAAAAATTAATCTGTCTCACACCTTTGTGGCGATGGCGTCCATTTAAAGTACGAACCTTTGGTATTATGAGAGAGATATATATACCATATTTCAACTTAATATCGTTTTTCCGTCACAAGTTATCAACCGCACAAGAATGAGAAAACAAAAAGAAAAAAAGAAAAACGAGAATATCTCCAAAAGTTGGTATGGACGGATATATATATTTTCAATGATCTAGATAATAGCGATCGAGACGTATATTTTGAAAAAAGAAAATTTTTAATCGGTCAGGTAGTTGACGAGATATTTGACAGAATAGATTTTCACAAAAAATTGAATATCTCGCGAACCGCTCGACCGATTGACCTCATCGAAAATACGAACCGTCTATGTTACAAAAGCTAGGAGCATACCGAATTTCAAGTCGCTAGCGCATTTTTTCATTGACTTATCGTCCGTACAAAGTTTTTTATGAAAAAACGGATAAACGGCAATATCTCCAAACTTTGCACAAATCGGTATATATGATATAAGTGATCTAGATCGAGGCCATCGAGACGAGTATAGTTCGAAAAAAAAATTGAAATCGGTGCAGTTGTTGGCGAGATATTGCGGAAAAACGAAATTTAAACAAGTGATTATATCTCAGGAACTACTTGACCAATCGAGCTGAAACGAAGCACCAAAATGAGGCTCATTCACTTTTAGCTGCAAATTTCACCATATTTATGTTGAATTTTCTCAAATTGAATCACCAAAAACCCGAATCTGCACACACATACATAAAGACACCCCCCTAAAAACATCATTTCTTAACGTTTCATGACGTTATAGACCATTTGCAACCAAAATTAGAGAATCGAAAAATCGACCAAAAACAATGCTTCCCTTCGGAAGCAAAAATTGAACAGAAAAATTTAGTGAATTTGAGAGAAAACTCAACGGGATGGAATGGTCTCTTTTCGATCCAATTGAATAGGTATAATCATGACTAGTATTTTAAAAAGAAAATTGGGATCCGTCGCATAGTTAAGGAGATATCGGCAAAAAACGATTTTTGAGTAATCGCTATATCTCAGGAACCACTTAACCGAACGAGCTGGAATTTAGCACAAATTTGACTATTGGTAGTACCAATCAGCAGCCAGAATTTCAGCATCTTTGCCTTCATCGTTCTCGAGTTATAGGGACAGTACTGGACAACCAGATATGAATGTGCACATACATACCTACATACATAGAGACATTTTTTAAAAACATAATTTCTTCACGTTTCAGGCCATTTCTGGACATGTCCACCGATAATTAGGAAATCGAAAAAAATCATGATGACAAAGCTTCCATTCGGAAGCGAAAAGAGATTACTTCTTCGTTATTTGATGCTTCAAGCAGTCAGGCAGTTGCAAGTGTTATTGAGAGTTCTTTTAATTCATATGTTCCAGTTTTTAGTTATTTCTCAACTTGTAGAAACATCAAGCATTCTCTAGATCCCTTCCGCTATTCTTTGGCGTCTTTAGATGATCGTTACAGTCATTTGCCTTTCATGCTGATAGGTGATTTTAATTCAAGAATTAATATACCAGTTGAGATCATCAGTTCCACAAATCTTCTTGGCAGGGGACAAACCACAGATGCGACACTCAATACAAGAGGTAGGAGGTTGAGAGAATTTATGGAGAATGCTAGTTAGGTGGCGGTTAAGGGTGGAGTGGAGGGTGACTGCCCAGACCAGATTACTTTCTGTTTACACACGATTAATACCAGCATCATTCATGTGGCTTGGGCAAACGTAGCTGGTATTGGTAAAATTCTAGACCTCAAATTTATCCCTATTGCGTCCTGCTCTCACCACTCCCCTATTAATTTGAACATTGCCTGGGCTTGGCCGATAGTCCAACTTCATGATCCCGTTCCTGCTCCGTCATCCATCTTCTATCTTACATGAAATCCTGAACTTGCCCCAGAATTTACATATATCCTCGCCCAGACGCCTCCCCAGTTCCCTACTCTGGATTCAGCTGCAATCTCGGAGGTGTGTGGGGCCCCGACCGGGCCGTCAAGGACGCTGCTACCCGTCTAAGTTTATATAGACCTAATACGGTTTAGGCGAGGTGTCATCAATATAGGGAGAAATGGTGTGATGAAGATTGTCGAGGTTCTAAAAGACGGGTAAACCAAGCTCTGCGATCGTATAAAAGGAATCATTTCGCGATAACTCATAAAACAGGCTATGTAATAAAACGTAAAGCATTTTCAAAAATTTGTGATGGAAAAAAGAGGGGCACACGAAGCTGATAACAAGGAAACTTCAAAACGTTAGGGACAACTGCCAATTCTGGACGACAATAAGCAGTTTTCAGGTCAAGGATTTCACCCCCTCTCCAATTAGTTTAAAGAAATGGTCTAATTTCTATGCTATTGTGTAGCCGCTAAAGATGATGGAGAGAGTAACGTGTGAAGGGGAATTAGACCCCACTAATCTGTGTTTATTTACGCGTCTCCTGCTTGGGCCCTTCGGCACCTAGACGAAGTTAAGTGTGTTCAGTAAAGCAAGATTTACTGCTACTGACCTTATCCTGGAAGGAACTGGTAGGGCGCGATTAGCAAGTAAAGTATGGAAATTGATATGGGGATGGATTGTTAGAATCCTGAAGATTCCGGATAGTCAGTTGCACAAAATATGTCTTAAAAGACAGATCTAGTTATTTAAAAATGGTGATAAAAATACAAAG
This sequence comes from Diachasma alloeum, assembly GCF_001412515.2. Classification (NCBI taxonomy): domain Eukaryota; kingdom Metazoa; phylum Arthropoda; class Insecta; order Hymenoptera; family Braconidae; genus Diachasma; species Diachasma alloeum. Next base: position 195,389 of record NW_021680606.1, on the reverse strand, counting down.
CACGATTGGGCAGTCTACATCCGCCTCTTCATCGAATCCTTCGGACCTGAGTACCTGTTTTCCATTGATAACTTGGACCCACCCACTTGCAAAGTATGGGTGGATTTTTTTTACCACAGTAGTGTATATATACACCTGTAATAATAAGAATAATAATGATAATAATAATAATAAAATGTTATAGTTATAAAACTGAAAAAATCAATTATTTGAAATAATAAGAATTCTTTTCAGTGAAATATAATGATAGTTTTTTTTTTTTGTATGTATTTAAAATCTCTTTGGCACCAATGTCTATGATTTCAACTCTGCCAGTCTCTGTCCCACCTACGATAACTTTGGGTTCGATACAGTCGAACATTTTCTACTGCACTGCTCGTATTTTACCTTAATTAGGATTACATTATCAGAAAAAATTAAGCACAAACCCGCTTTTCCAAATGCCACTGCTATTTGTGGTGTATCTACCAGGGAACTTCTGCATGCTAAGCACATTAGATCGCTAAAAGTCATATTTAATTTTTGTATTCAGAGCTGCAAACTTCGCGCTTTCTGCCAATATGTGAGGAATAACTGGGACATCGTACCATAACTATATGTCGTCATGTTACTTCTCCACCTATGAATTTTCTGTTAACTTACCTACTTTCTCTGGCAAATGGTTATGGATACTGATAATATGCTGCTAGACTTTGTTTTTGCTACAGTTTACGTCTTGATATCTTTATAATACGGACCTGTACCATGTACTTCACTTATGGTATACTTCTTTATGTTTACGACCATTTTTATTTCTGGTTGAAGAATTTATAAAAATGTTATCCCCATTGTAAAACATGGTTTCTCTTCAAACAGTAAACAAACTGAATTTTCAATTACTAAGAACAATGAACTTTTAGTCCTACTCTAGAGACGCGAAAAATTTATGAAATTCAAAATTCATTTATTCATAATCGAGATACGCGGTAGCGTATCGGCCAAGAAAAGGTTTGACCGACTGAGCAAAACATCAGGCCGAGAGCACCGTGTATCTATACACGACAGAACTTCCCCCTCCACTACCTCTAAATGATTTACATTCGGTACAATGAAAACGGGACGACAAATCGGGAAAGTATCGTTAGTTACATTATATAAATCGCCTATGAGTTTTTCAACGGTGTAACTATGGTATTTTTTGGATTAACAGTAAAAAAGATAGCAACGAATTGATATTCACATTCTCGTGATTCACATTATAAAGTGTGAGAATCAAGTTGTAACGTTGGCAGCGCCGGTCCAACTGAGCTTCATGTACAACGTTGAAGTGTTGCCACCAGTGCATTTGAATGTGGGTTGTGATATTGTTATGGAAAACCACAGAACATATTCTGCTTCACGTTAAATCACTTATTAGAATGAAACGGAAAATCGACTAGGTGTTCTATTTTGTTTTCTCTCGTCGAAAATTCGAATTTCATCCCGCCATATCTATATTCATATGCGGACCTCGGAGATAAAGGTAGTTTATGCACTGTTTGTGAGGTTATCGGTTTATGTTTGGAATGTGACAAAAGNGGATCAAAGGATGTAGGAATAGATTGATACAGACAGTGAATTGAAAAACTCCGTGCCAAGGACGTTGGTCCTGCTCCTACTGATTTTTTATTTCATGGAGAATTTTTTTAGAATACTTATTCCATTGAGAACTATTTTTCTTATAGAAACNCAGTGAAATGCGAACATATTTGTGATTATTTAGGAAAAATTAGTAGGAGACGGTGGGATTAAATGGACACTTTGAACCCTTTCCAAAATGTTGATATCTTATTGAAGTGCTGATGAAATAGATTTTTTTTAAAATTAAAGTACAGTCAATTGATAAATTTGTTCCTTGGTTATAAATATTGAAATAAGAAATCAGCAGAGTCCATTCCACCCAATGTTTCCGTAATATTTTTAAAAACAAAAAACAAACAAAAACAATTGTTTTCAAAAAGAATTTTTTCTGAACATTTTGTTCGACTATTCCTATAAGGAAATCAGTTCATCTCTCCACGAAATACAATCCATATAGGAATCATCAGAGCAAAAATTGAATGAGGAACCAAATCAAGTCAGAAAATTGTTAATAGATGATTAAAATTTGAAATTCGGTGGAGAGAATAAATCTGGAGTAGAACTGTTTATTTCCCTTCAATTGTTGATTCAAAAAATGTTCTATCTTATGAAAAATGAATCAGTTAAATTGAATTGAAAAGAACAAATTTCACCGGATGTAAAAACAGTCCTTGCTTATTTTGAAAAAAATAATGAAATCTGCCTAAAAACACAAAAACAAATGTTTTTGTAAAAAAACTGGGCCAAGAAAAAGTTTTGTTTGATTCCTACTGGGAAATCGAAGTTTTTGAAAAATACATAGAAATAAAATGGAAGCCAAGTTAGGAATTTTGAATAAATGGTGATAGTGCACATTCAGATTTCTATAAGAAAAATAGTTCTCAATGGAATAAGTATTCTAAAAAAATTCTCCATGAAATAAAAAATCAGTAGGAGCAGGACCAACGTCCTTGGCGCGGATCAAAGGATGTAGGAATAGATTGATACAGACAGTGAATTGAAAAACTCCGTGCCAAGGACGTTGGTCCTGCTCCTACTGATTTTTTATTTCATGGAGAATTTTTTTAGAATACTTATTCCATTGAGAACTATTTTTCTTATAGAAATCTGAATGTGCACTATCACCATTTATTCAAAATTCCTAACTTGGCTTCCATTTTATTTCTATGTATTTTTCAAAAACTTCGATTTCCCAGTAGGAATCAAACAAAACTTTTTCTTGGCCCAGTTTTTTTACAAAAACATTTGTTTTTGTGTTTTTCTATTACGCAAGAAGTAAAACGGTTCCTTAACTTTATTCTTTGGAGTGTAATGAATATTTAAAAAGGAAAAAAGCTAAAATCTTATGAAATTTACAGCGCGAGGGAAAAACATCAAAAAATGAAGTTTTTCGTGATTATACGGGGCGAAATCGATCGAGTCCGCGGTTATCCCTAATTATTCCCATATTTTGTCATATATCCCAAACTGTTCAATGGGTCCCAAGGCCCAATAAAGACTTTTAAATTTGACCGATGCATCCCATTCACATTAATTAGGAGGATGGACATTGAATAATTGATACCAAGTTCTGCCCAGCATTCCGAACTGAATATCGACCAATTTCAGTATAAAATAAGAAATATTCTTCTTGACCTCCATTTTATGACAGAGAGGAGAGAATAAATTAAATGTGTGACATATTTTGGCCATCTCCTTTTTATTATAGAATTAAATTGAATGAGATTTCTGTTTAACTAATTTTTTAATATTTTCATCCTGGAATTATGTACCGGAAATTATTTTTTTTACTTCATTTTACTTCAGATTTTTTGCTGAGAGTTTTTTCCTAATCCCTTATTCAACACAATAGAGGACTTGATTGGTTACGACATGTCACTGGATTTCGCTTTTCATTCTTGTATAGAAATTGCCAAGCGCGATGCACCTTTTATGGTGCCATTCCTGTCATTTTCTAATTTTACCCGAAAAACCATTTAAAGTTACGCAATGATTACGAAGAAGATGAAGAGTGAAATAATCAGTAGTAATACCACGAGACCTCAAGAATTATCGGATATTTCCCGATTGTTTTGTTACGTAGCAACAAGAGGGAGAAGTTTTGCAGATTAAAATCCCGAGCGCGCAGCGCGAGGAATTTTTGTGCAAAATTTATCCCGATCGTTGATACACAAGAAAACGAGGGGAATGTCCAATTAATTTTTAGGTCGAGTGGTATTCGACGGATTATTTTTGGTAATCGGATCCTTTCCAAAGCGACTCATTTTGACTTTCTTCATGACTTTTTTCCACTTCACAGGATAATATTTGACACTTATTTGGTTAGAGAAACAATTGCAGAGCTAGAAGCAAATTATCAAAAGCTACAGAGAAATTATTAAAAGCTAAGGAGAAATAACCGTTTTAATTTTAATTGGGAAGTACTTCATGTTATTGAATACTGAACTTTGATTGGTCCAGGGAATCCCAGATCCGATTACCAAAAATAATCATTACAATTTTATTATTTCGATTCGACACCTGTTCGCTTTTTTAATTTTCGTCGGCTTTTTTTTTGTGACGAGTACATGGATTGTGAGTTCCACAAAACAAAAATCTCAGTTTTTTCCAACGGATATTTCAATTACTCATAATAGGTTTGCATGACTTTTCCCCAGGGACTGGAAATGAAATGCGGTATCGAAACGAAAGTGCGTTTGGGCCGTTTCATTCCCGGAAACGAAAGTCGAATAACGTTATTGCCGGAAATGAAACTGGAAACTAAAGTCGAATAATATTACTGCCGGAAACAAAACTGGAAACGAAAGTCGAATAACGTTATTGCCGGAAACGAAACTGGAACTTTAGCCCTAAAATAATGATTTTTCGAGTGATTTCTTGAAATTAAGCAATCATCAAAATGTACTAGAAGTCATGGGATAACAAAAAATTAAAAGAAATTATGATTTCCAATTCTTATTGAGAAATCACAAAAATCATTCAATAAATCACAGGAAATCATCTCATTATGGAAATCTCTGAACCACCCGATTGAGAAGTGGCCAGCCCCTCGTTAAATGACCGTTTCTTTTTGAGTTTTTCATACCAGAATAGATAAATAGATAAAAAATAATATTTTGTTCTAAAAGCTGAGAAAATTTCTGACAAATATAATGGGTCAAATTATTTCTTAATTCTTAATGGGCTGTAGAGTTGAAAAAAAAAGTTTTCAGAAGAAAAAAAAACTTAGTCTTCACTATCTCTGCCAATAATTGAGTTAGAGGACTTCGTTTGTGTTTTTTTTTCTATGTATGTATGTATGTATGTATGTGTGTGTGTGTATGTATGTATGTGACCGATTCAGTTTTGCCACGATGAGAGAAAAAATATTTGTCCGGATGGATTCAAAATTCTCAAAAATTTTCAGCATTTTCAAAATTTTCAAATTTTTGGAAAGTTTTGCAAATTTTCATTTTATGGGGGTCTCTCGAAGTTTATCTGTAGGGGTCCTTTAAGGGTCAAATGGGAGTCTTTTTGGTGTCTTACGGGGTTTTAGTGGGGTTTTATGAAGGTTATATGGGGGTTTTATGGGGGTTTTATGGGGGTTTCATGGGTCTTATGGTAATCTTATGTTATGCGGTTTTATGGGGGTCATATGGTGATCCTATGGGTGTCTTCTGAAGTTTCTATGAGCGTCCTATGGGGATATTATGAGGGTCTATGTTTTTCTTCCAATGAATAAGGCTCATCTTCCTCTTTACGCTAATCTCCAAGGTTTCTTCGTGGGAACCGAAAAAAAGATTGTGATAAAAATATCTTCTTCCTAGAAGAACAATGAGTTATATTTGATACAAGCAAATCATGCGCAAAATAACCATTCGGAAGCATATTGCTAATTTGTTAGCAAAAATGACTATACTGTATGCAATACAAGAGCAATTTCCCATTTGTTTTCATGTGATTGAACTTTCCTTTCCAGTTTCGTTTCCCGCAATAACATTATTCGACTTTCGTTTCCAGTTTCGTTTCCCGCAATAACGTTATTCGACTTGTGTTTCTAGTTTCGTTTCCCGCAATAACGTTTTTATTTCTTTTCGTTTCCGAGATCGGAAACGAAACGAAATCGGAAACGCGTTTCCAGTCTCTGCTTTTCCCTTCTAATACTAAATTTTTTGTTAATCTGAGATTGCCGCCCTCATCTTCAGCTCGGGTTGCACTGAGCTAGAAAAGAGGAGTAAATCCACATACGCGACAGCATATCGACCAACAAAAATTTTTAATTCCGGCTGTCCAACATCTCAGGCCGAGGGCTGCCGGGTATCTATACACGAAGTAATTACCCCCTTCACTACTTCTGAATCATGCTTATTTCATAAAATAAAAACGAGACAAGCTGCATGAAAAATACTCTTAGTGCCTTCGTTAGTTTTCATTTATTTCATCACTGTTTTGCTCTAGTCAATATTAAGAAAGTGACGCACATATCAACGATTTCCTATCTTCATTTTCCTGTCTCACATTATCTCCGAGGCCCAAGTGTGAGTTTTGAATTTCGCAGTTGGTAGCAGTGCGAACCAATCTCGCGCGTGAAGGATGGAGAAAAAAAGAGTATTTTATGCTTTCTCTCTTCTCCTTGTGTTCCACTGACTTTGTTATTCGACATATTTACTTATTGTAAACGCAAAATAAACATGAAAAATGAGGTAATCTGCAAGGCCTTATTGCTTTTTGCGAAAAAATTGGACTCACTTTTCAAATAATTAACATCATTAATCGAATTCATGAATTATATGTGGGTAAGTATATTTTCGAGGTTTGTAGACAAACACAAAATTAATTATTTCCTCGCTTCGGAAAAATCAATGAAATCTTCCTAAAAAACAAAAATAATTATTTTTATAAAAATCACTGTGTCAAGAAAAAATTTTCGTCGAATTTTCCTGGAAAGCAAGAAAACAATTTTCTAGAAAAATACAAATTTCATAAAAAACTTCAAAAAATAGAGAAACTACTAAAAATAAACCAAGTCAGGGCTCAATAAAAAATAGTGAAGATAGAACCACCGTACTTGGCACGGAGTTTTTGCAATCACTGCCTAATGTCAATCTAATCTTCCATGTTCTGATCCGCGCCAAGGACGTTGCTTCTATGTTTATTAATTTCAAGCGTTGAATTTCAAGGGTCAGAAGTTTGGATGCTTTCATTTTGGAAGCATGCAAAATCAATCGTTTTCAGTATTAGTGTAGTAACTAATTAGATTACGAAAGATTCTCAATATGTTCACTATGAAAAGTCTAATTGAAACAACTTTCCCACTTTAGAACACCCCATTTTGAAAATTCGCGGATCCTCCGAACATTTGTAACTTATCATTATAAATCTCGTAAATTGTTGGAAAGATCGCGCCAGCTCCCGATCCTACTAGACTTAAGTTCATAGTTTAAGACATGTACATACGTTATGAGGAGACGAGATCTTGCGCATGCGCTGATCTCGTCTCCAACAGGTTGTGACACGTAAGAGCATACTGACTCCACGACTAGGCGTAAGTCGTGATTAATCCAATAAACCAGTCTTCTTATAATAAAACCTGTGTATGAATTATTGTGTCCACACCGGCTTTCTAACAGGTTATGGGCCCAGAGCACGCTTCCTAGCGCACTCTAAAACTGAAGAGTGAAGAAGAAAAATAAAAGTGATAGTAAAAAATAAGGACAAACCCTCAGAAACATAGTGCCAAGTTTTTCGTGGTCTGAGGTAGCGAGGAAAGGCGAGGGAAGGCGAGAAAAATGGAAAAGCCAGAGGGAGAGAAGCGTAAGTACAGTTAAATGTACTATACAGGTAATAAGCATCTCCCAGACAACGAACAAAAGTTGCGTCATCACGGGGAGATTGGCGGGGACAACGTGGATACCGGGAGATAAATGATGGTGGACAATAACCGTTGGCCAAACCATCAAACGAAATTCCGGGAGAAAATAAAAATAAAATATTTAATTAGAGAATTAAAAATCCCAAAGAAAATTATAATAAAAATAGATTGAAATAGGTGGGAATAATATATGGTGAGGGATGAGTTGGGAGATTTGTTACATGGTGAGGGACGCGTCCAATACATACCCTAGTGGAAATTCTGTTCAGGTCTCGATCAGAAACTGATCAAGTCCGATCCGAAATTCTGATCAGGCATGTTACGCCTTCACCTTATGTTTTTCCACTAGGGTAGAGAATCGGTGAGGGAAGCGTCCAAGTATGGAGAATCGGTGAGGGACGCGAACAGCGTAGAGCAGGGATGGGCAAAGTCGGAACCTCGGGAGCCACGGCCATAAAGCCCTATTAGACCCATTGTTCGGAATACAATACCCCAATTGCGTGAGGCCTAGCGTAGTCAGAGTGGGGGTAGCAGCGTGCATGAAGAGGGGCACAGTTAGACAGAGAGAGCGCCACGCGCTCTCCCTCAAAATTTAAAAAACCTTACCGCCTAAAAATTCAAACAAATTTTCACCAATTCAACTTGAAAAATGCTTAGTTGTACCGGGGGTAATTGTTAAAACATCATGGTGCCAGAAATTGATTATTTCTTAGTCACCTTAATATTGAATAATTATTTTATTAAAAATTGAAAAAAATATGAGATGTCAGTTCTTTAAAATTTAATTAATTAATTATTAATTTAAAGTTTAACTTATAAGTTTTGCCCACTCTTGGCCAGCATTTTTCATAGCTGCTCAACGGAAACCACGGGAAGGTGGTAGGCGTATTCCGTCAGGAAAACACTAAAAGAAAATTTTTTTTTGATAATATGAAAAAAATTCTAGCCGCAAACTAATTGATCGTTAGCGATTAGATTTTTTGTAATTTTCGAAACCATTTTCTTCTCTCAGTGTTGGAAGGAAAGAAAATTAAGGAATGGGAAGGAATGGCGGGAAATATTGGGAAGATAAGAAAATTGCATGCACAACAACATAGAAACTCCATGCCCCGATTATTAATAAGCCATGCACCATACGTCATGCAATAAAAAATTATTAATGCGAAAAGTGGGACTCCATGGTAGCTGATAATTTTTCTAAACCCGGTGAATAATTAATTATTGCAATTAATATTGAATCTTTGTGAGTCGAGTCCGATAAAATTGTGCGATTTGACGATTTAATGTGGTTCATATGTGAAAATCCCGACTCACATAAATATGAGGTACCGAACGAACAGGCAATTCTTTTATAAACAAGTAAAAGATTCGGATACGCGTTTGTTTCGGAAATTTTTTGCCAAATATCATCTGAAGTCAGTTGCAAAAGCTCTTCGTCGCGTTGTAAATTGATTATCTCGTGATAAATCTCAACTTTATTTACCGGGTAGGAATTTTTAATAGTTAAGGAGATAATTCGGCGGATGTCTACGTCAGACTTCTTGGGAGAACGTAAAAATTCGATTATCTCGCCCATTTCAACTATATCTGGAAATCTAGAATTAATGTTATCTAAAAGCTGTTCAGTACACACAGAAAAATTGGCAAAATCCAGTGTGATACCTTCATGCTTATACGCAAGACTCTGTAGTCGTGAGAAAACAAAAGGTATAGAATTTTTATTAAATTCAGCAATTGTGGAGGACAGGAAAAATTTTAAATTTTGAAGAATTTTTAGGTACTCCCAAAAAAATTTATTAGGGCCCAGCATTTGCTTGTTGTAAAAATTGATATTTTTCAGCAGCGGTAAATGCAAGCATCGAAAGCCATGCAATATCGCTCAATTCATTTTTTTTTTCATTGCGGGATTCGAAAAAAGCTACGATATCATCCAGATTTTCCCAAAACCTATCGAGCATAACGCCCTTGCTCAGCCATCTCACTTCTGTGTGATATAATAAATCGCGCGATTCTAAATCATTTTGTTCTTTGAAAAGATTATACAAACGGTGCTGCAGCGGTTTCGAAATTATTGAATTAATTAATTTTACAACTAATGAAATGACGTCAACGGAAATTTTCTTTACACATAATGCTAATTGATGTAGAATACAATGAAAGTGGCTGAATTTGGGAAAATCTGAATCATGCGGCCGGTCATGGTCGCCGCACCATCCGTGGTGAAAAAAAGTCAAGAGATGAAATGATCAAATTTCTTGTTTCCGTGCTTTTTTGAGGTCAAAAATCTTTTAAATTTAAGTAAGACTGTCACTTGCTGAACATTTACTTCCTGATTTATAAAACGGAATTTTATGCGGAAGTTGATATAGAAAAAAATGAACAATTGATATTTTTTAACAATGCACAATATATCAAGAAAAATATTCATATTTTTCTTTCAAAATTTCAAATTTTGTGCGTGTTGACTGACATAACGATACCCCCACTCTGACCCAAGCATTGGGTCTCGCCACTCCGACTACCTGCACAATACAACAGCACCCCTTTCTTTATGGTCATTGGCCTAATTGGGGTGGGGAGCTCGGTGAGCTCGGAGAGCTCACTGCCCAGGCCTGGCGTAGAGAGTCAGTTAACGCGGTGGGTGAGCGCGCAGCATTGGTCAGGACAGTGACCAGGAGTGGCTGTAGTTAAGCAGCACACGCAAAGCTCGAACGAATGGTGAGATGGCGAGATGTAGAAAAGAGAAGGGTGTCACGTGGTTCTCCGCCTGCGCGCGCGCATCGCAACAGCGGCCGGCGGGAAAACTAACTCAAAGTTAAAATTGAAGCGAAATACAAAGCAAGGCGAGAGTGCACAAAAACTAGAATAGACCTAAATCAGCGAACTAATATCTAAATTACCGCAGATGATTACCCACCATCGACTCATCGGCCAATCTGATTTCCAATTTCCCAACATTGACTCTTCAGCCAATGGTGAGTTTTTGCTCAGTAACCTTCTATAAATTTGGTGCACCCAATCCGCCTGGGCCATTCCGCCTCATGCAGCAGAAGAAAAGGGAGCGGAGTAGCAGAGTAGTAGAGTAACTGAACCAGAATTCGAAAACGAGAAAGTAGGGGAGGAAAGAGGAGGAAGAGAGTACTCTACGAGAGGAATCTTTAGCTTTAAACCATCGATAGTCGTTTATTGGAAAACTCAATTTTGCCTTGGAGATTTAACTCTCGTCTTCAAAAAAATCTCAGTTCTCGCTGTAACCAAGAAACTCAATTCCACTGACTAATAAGGAAAACTCAATTTACGTTTTAAGCATCGCCGATAGATGGCGCGGCTGCATAAGCATTTTTTCGCCGAGTGACCCCCCAAAACGAAACCATAGACGTATCTACGTCAAAATCTGAAGTTTGGTTGCTCCAAAGGGGTGATCAGTGGAAGCGTGCTTGTGTTCAGTGCGGTAGAAACTGATCAGTTCTTTCGGGTATAGAGGGGATATTATGTTCATATCTCATTTGTGTCCGAGTGTCCTGATGCAGACTAGACTATACTCCCGAGTATAGTCTGTATAGACAATGGGAAAATCTAGGACGAGAAGAACAGAGTCAAACTAGTGGAAGCACTGGAAATAGCACTGCTAAAGAAGATGCTGAAGCTATAAAACTGGAGCTCCTAAATAAAGGACCATCATTTAAAAGAGACTACAAATTAGATAGTAGCACTGGATTTGAACACTTCTATGACTATTCCAAGTCAGAAGTGAGAACTCACAAAGTCCTGCATGTCTTAGATAATAACATAAAATTCAGTGGAGATCAAAAGACTTTGGATGAGCATAAATTTAAGGTGAGAGACATATTGATTAACCAAATAGAAAAAAACTCATCATTCTAAAGTAGTATTACTAGAAGATCCAGTAGCTATTCTAGATAAACTCAAGAAGATAAAAAGTACAAAACTAATTTATCCTCATTTACGGTGAGAAAAGAAGTCTCCAACATGCAGTATGTAATTGGAAAAATGACAGCAGTCGAGTTTTGTGAGAAGTTCGAGCAAGCGATTCGAACTTACGAAAACTCGCAGACGCTACCCATTTATCCGATGGGGAGAAAAGGGACGTGTTTAACAATGCCATCGTAGGGTCTGTACCGATGGTACAGTATCTACAGTCCTCAGCTAAACTTAAAGGTGAGCACCCCTCAACTTATGAACAATTAAAACTTGTTGTTATGCAGGACAACGCGCCAAGAAAACAGTGTGAAAGCTGCGAAACTCACCGGATTCAAGGAGAGATGTTTCGAGTGCGGGGACTACGGGCACCTCGGCCGAAACTGCCCAGACAAGGGTAAGGGCAGACTGTGTTACGGGTGTGAAGGCTACTGATACATAATTAAGGAATGCCCAAACTCAAGTGAGATAAACAACAAGCCAAAATTTAACGTAAGACCCACCAGTTCGCGGGGAAGTAGTTTTCGTGGATTTGGGCATGGTGGTGAGTCATTGAAGCAAAGATCAGATGGTTCAGGTGCGAACGACCCAAAAGGCGTGAAAAAGGGGAAGTATTATAACCTGAAGGGCAAAGGAGACAACAAGTACTCGATGCCCAAGACCAGTACAAAGTGTAATAAGGAGGGCTCAAGCAAAACCTCAGGAGGAAACAACAAAGACAGGGGTGAGTTGGATTCGAATGAGACAGAAGAGTGCATGGAAGTGGATGATGAGCTTTGTGAAGGTCAAGCAATGCACGTGGGTGTGATAAATTTCAATAAAGACAAATTTATTACTGAATTTCTAGCAGATTCTGGTGCTACAGAGCACTTAACAAATTCGAAGTTAATCTTTAAGTTGCTCGATGAACAAAGTTCCTCGCTGAACAAAGTACCCCTGTTGTGGACAACCGTATCTTGAGTGAGAGCGAGAGGGAAAGGAAATCTACCTGCTGACTTTTACCTGACCGTTACCAGTCACGACTGGAAGTCACTGTGATGATGAGACAAACCGGAGTTTAATTATCTCTTTAACAAAATATTATCGGGAACGTGATGTTCGGGATAAGGTATTAAAATACGCCGAAAATGTAACGCGTAAAAGAAGAGAAAGAGACCAACTACACCGATTAAATATTTTATTTAATTAAAAGTGACTTAATTTCGCGTAAACCCAGGGTGAAAACCGTCGGAGGAAAAACAGGAAGATGGAAAAGTAGAGAAATAGGATAATGAAGGACATGGACACTTACGATTGGTTGATAAAAATACGCAGGGGTGTCAGAAGGAATGCTCTGTGGTTGAATCCTTAGCCTCTGCAGAGACGTCCTCGGGGGTTAGTGAACCGTAGATTGATAGTTGATCCTCTTGAGTAGACTGGAGACCCGAAGGAATGGCCGATCTCGATGAGTGGTGAAATAATAGAGTGTTATTTCACCAGGCTGGACCTTTAGACTGTAGACTCGTTATAATGAAAGGAACCACTACTTTTGTAGTGGGAATATGAGTTGAATGACGACTTTTGGAGACTTCTGGCTGGAGCTTCAGGGTATTAATTCTTCCCTTGGAATTTCGAAGTTCGAACTGACCTTTCCGCGTCGCGGCTCCCTTTTTATATTGAATCGACAGTGTGTCATCAGGGGTGGAAGGTTCTAGAAGCTTCCCCTGTTTTTACCATTGTCTTCTATAGGTATCCGCCTAATTATTGGATTTCTTTGGATATTATTCGGGGATTGGTGGTGACGTTTCTCCTATTCCTNTTGGTGGTGATGTTTCTCCTATTCCTTCATGGAGCTCGTTAATTGGCGATTAGGTGACATTAGGCCTCCTCATTTTCTGTTTGGACTTGCGTAGTTTTTCCAAATTTTGTGAAGGGAATAGTCAACCATCTGTTTCCCCTAATTGGCGTGGGACACGTGAAGACTATCCTTCGTTCCGATGCTATCTTCTGATAAAAGTCGTACCATGGTCTTTTTTAGGCGTTTTTCCCCTAATTGAGTCATAGCATCACACTTCCGTTGTATGGTTATTGTCCAGTTTAGTCACCCACGAAACTTCTTAAACGGTGAGAATCAATAATCGAATTATCAAAATTCTCGTACTGGGCACGTAACATTATCCAATGGTCTTTATACGTACAGGGTACGTAACACCACCGGGGATGAAGAATAAGCAAAGTCCTTTATACGTACAGGGTACGTAACACCCCGGTGGCTTGGCGCAGTGGGTAAGTTCGTTGCCTCACATGCGAAAGGTTCCGAGTTCAAATCCCGGCCGGGTAGAATGGTGCGATCTAACCATTTAAAGTCTTGATCATCATCGCAGTATACCCTAACTAGGGTCGAAGCGATGTAAAATAACGATAAAAAGGATGAACAAAGTAAAGATGTGATCAAATGTGCGAATAAAAATAAACAAGCGGATTTGAGAACGGAAGGAGTAGGTCAAGTAGAAATCAAATTGTTAAACGGTGAGAAATTTGAAGTAGATCAGGTTATATATGCTGAGGCCCTTCAGGCTACCTTCCTGTCTCTAAGACGATTCGCAGGGATGGGTCTTGCGATATATCTAAATAACAAGAGGATAGACATCTTCAATCCAGAATCAAACGAGTCATTTATCTCAGGCATGTATAGAAAACCGTATTGGATAATAGATTTGGAAGTAAATAAGTACAGTCCATTCAGTAAACAAATACAGAAAGTATAACTAGACGAGTATAGCCAATATGGTAGGTGGTGAGATAGAGGTGAGAAGACACATGACGCGAAGTGTCACAGCCAAGCAGAATGAGGTTTGGGTGATGGAAACTCCAATTGAGAGCAACGAACGGATTGAAGAATTATCTACAGAGGTGAGAAATGATGAGCAATCCGAATTCAGGCGAGATGACAATCCGGATAGTAGAGGAACTTCTAAACCGATTCAAAATCAATTCGAACAGTCCAATTTTGATTATTCAATCTGGGATAGAAAGATTGATAATGTAGGCGACACACAACCAGATGAACGTACTGAGGATTTTGACCTGTTTGGAGTTGAGAAAAATAAATTTCAGGGTAATAATAAAGCCATGCTATGGCATGCTCGGTTCGGTCATGCATCGATAGCATATCTCAAAGCTATGCAATCAAAATTCCCGGACAATGAAGAATTAAAAAACGTGATTTTCAATGAGTTATTAATGGAGGGTGAGGTGTGTTTAGCTTCCAATTTTAACAGAGTGCCATTTCCTATGGTGAGAAGTCGAGCGACAGAGCTCTTGCAGATAATATACTCTGAAGTAATGGGGCCAATATCTCCGAGTTCATATCCGAAAGGATACAGGTATATATCTGTGTTTATTGATGATAAATAAAGATTTGCGATGGCATTACCCAATGAAAGCGAAAAGTGAAACGGCTCACTGTCTTGAAATGTTTGTTAGAAGTGGCAGAAATCTGTTGGGTTACGACGCGAAGATGTGTCACCTCAGGTCAGATCAAGGTACATAATTTACTGGAGGACACACAGTTGAGGTATTGAAAAAGTTAGGCGCGGAACTACAACTGGCAAGTCCTGATACTCTAGGACATAATGGAGTCACGGAACGATGCAACCAGACATTCCAGAAAAAGGTTCGTGGTTATATGTTCGATGCAAATTTGCCAGAGAACATGTGCGATCTGGCTCCGTCTGCCGCCGTGTACACGTTCAATCGAACTCCTCATAAATCCAACGAGATGAGAACTCCATTGGAAGAGTTGGCGCCGGGACATTGCTTTGATGTTAATCAGGTAAAGAGATTTAGAAGTCTAGCGTACATGAAAATACAGAGAAAGATAGGACCGAAATTCAGGGCAGAAGGTGTGAGAGGTATTCTGGTTGGATGCACTCCAACAAGGACATACTCCGAAAACCAGAAGAAGGAAAGTTCTATGAAAGTAGACATGTTAGGTTTACTGAGAAAAATGTCTACGGTGATAAGTACAGGAAAGGTGAGATCAAGAACGTCCCCGAAGTTCAAGAAGTGACAAACAAAGACAAGTGGTTTGAAGAGTTTGAGAAAGATGTGAACGATTTGAATGAGACATCCAAATCGGAGGGAGAGACGAAGAGAAAGAGGGGTTAACCAAGGAAGTTAACCCCAAGACCTAAGGTGAGTGAGGTGAGCAAACCTGCAGGTGAGATACTGCTGGATTCAAGCTTTGCAACGTTGCCAATAGATGCGAGCTTGAGAGCAGGAGTATTTCTGGCTTGTTTGTCACAAGGTGAAAATGAGCTAAATCCGGACGATTCAACTGATAAGGTCTATCATGCTTTTCTTGCCAGTATCAATTCAGATCCAATTAATTTTAAAGATGCGATGCAAAGATAAGACGAAAGTAATTGGACACTTGCTGTAGAAGAAGAATTGAAATCGATGAGTAAAAATGAGGTCTGGAAAATCGTAGATCGACCTATCAATAATCAAAATGGACAAAAAGATAATAAATTGACTCTAGGTGGGTATTTAAACACTAAGTAGAAGCAAACGGTGAGACGCGATACAATGCGAGACTAATTATACGGGGATTTGAAGATCGAAATGTTTACGAGTTGAGAGAAACATATGCCCCGGTATCGCGAATGCACTTGGTTAGGGCCGTATTTGCTACTATCAACAAATACAACTTAGACACATGACAATTAGATGTGAAAACGTCATTCCTCAATGATGAGATAGATGAGAAAATTTACATGGAGATTTTTCCATCTAGAGAATCGATCGAGATAATCGTATATTAAAGATGAGTCAGGAAAAATACGTTAAAAAGATATTAACGAAATACGGTTTCGAAAATTCACATCGTCAAAGAACGCCAATACTCACTACACAGGCCTCTAACTATGAGCGAAAGATGAGAGAATCGGACACTGATAGTGAGTTTTACAGTGTAGCCGATGAGAAAATGAATTGTCCATACAGAGAAGTAGTGGGCAGCCTGTTGTACCTAGCAGGGTTGGGAATTTCGAATTACATTTGTAATCGAATTACTTGAAAAGAACTAAATATATGTGATGTATAAAATTTCTTCGGCAGAGATTTTATTACACTGAAAAATTTTAATTTGTGATTTTCGATTATCAGTTCCGATAAATTATAGTCATCGATAGTAATTCCAACGAGAATTACATCAGAATTTTATTGAGATTAAGAATGAAAACGAATTCATATATATAATTTACAATGCCCATTCGGAATTTCTCCAGTAACTGAAAAGTCTTTCGGCAAAAAATACTCATTGTGAAGGAAAAAAAATTTGCTGGAGTAAATTACATATTACAGATGAGATTAGGAATTTCGTGATCGTCATTTTCAGATTATCAATTGGTAAGTAAGTATTCGAATATTCGATTCCGAAATTACAAATTATTCGAGTAATTCTCAGATAATAATTCGGATTACTCATTTAATTTTGTAATCTGACAAATTTAAATTCTCGTGAGTTGTGCCAAAAAGTCGTATAGACATTAGTTTCTAGATTTTAGAAACTCCTGTTCTTAAACTTTATCCTTGATAGGATCATAAAAACTGATAAATTCGGTTTAAGAAACAATCGTTTTTAGGAACAAATATTTTCTAAAACCAATACTGAATTTTTCTTAATTTTAGAAAATTTTCAGATTGAACTTAAAAATTGCAACCGAGGTATTTAAAGGGCTTAAGTGCCCCATACATCCGGAGGGGTGCCCAAATATTGGGAATTTCAGATGTGAGGAGGGATGATTCTGCAAAAAGGGGAAGGGGGGAGGGGGGGAGGAGATCGGGCATTGACAAATTACAATCGATTAAAACTGAGTTGGTGAGTTTTTCAAAAATATCTCCGAAACTAAAAGAGACCGCGAATTATTACGAAAATGCGGGGGGGAATGCATTGAGAATTCACAACCAAAAAAATTGAGTCGGTGAGTTTTTCAAAAATATCTCTAAAAGTAAGGGAGATGGCGAATTTTTACTGAAAATTTGCGGGAAGAGGGTGTGTATTGACAATTCACCACCAAAAATATTGCGTCGGCGAGTGTTTCAAAAATATAACCAAGGGAGATAGCGAATTTTTCCGAAAATTTGGGGTGGGGGAGGTGCATTGAGAATTTACCACCAAGAAAATTGAGTCAATAGATTTTTCAAAAATATCTTTAAAATTAAGGGAGATGGCGGATTTTTACTGAAAATTTAGGGCAGCGGGAGTGTGCATTGAGAATTCACAACCAAAAAAATTGAGTCGGTGAGTTTTTCAATAATATCTCCGAAACTAAGGAGATAGCGAATTTTTACAAAAATTTGGGGGGGGGGGGGGGTGCATTGAGAATTCACAACCAAGAAAATTGAGTCGATAGATTTTTCAAAAATATCTTCAAAATTGAGGGAGATGGCAAATTTTTACTGAAAATTTGGGGCGGGAGGGGGGTAGGAAGTTTTATTGTATTCTTCATGTACAACCCTCCCCCTTCAAACTTTCTGTAAAAATTCATCTTCCTTACAAGCTGAGGTCACGCCTTTCGGTTCACCGATTTGGCTGGGTCTCTGTGTATTTCAAGAAGCCCACTGGTAGAGTGCATCCCTAAATCCCTAGGGTGCACAACTCGGAAATAAGGGAGAAATTCCTGTTCAAACTTTTGAGTTCAAGACCCACACCAGATTTTGTCTTGTTTATTTTCGCAGAAAATGTTCCTTTTAGCACAGTTCGATGATTCAGATGATGGGAAATGAATTTCAATGACATATGTCGAATATTACCTTCATTGAAAGGACAATGCGTTCAAACTGTCTCCCTTCCTGTCTCGGCGGCGCCCCGCCCATAGTGACGTCTAGTCTGATGCCTGCGACGAATATGTCTCGCTGCGTTTCGCCTGAAGGAGCAGGTCAGAACAATGGCATAGCATAGGGTGCCAGGGGGGGGGTCGGAAGGGATGAACAGCACGATCAGCATTTGAGGCCAGATGTTTAAGATATAAAAGGTCGATCCTGCGAGTAAACCGTCAGTTGGAAACCAACATCCAAACGCAGCAGACGTATATTTTGTGAGTTGTGTACCCAAAATTAGTGAAAAAGTAGGATAAAATGGAGCAAGAAGCTGCATTATCATCTCATCGTCTAGCAGAGGAGATTCTTTGCAATTCTGTTCATAGTGAGGAATCGAAAAAACTCCTCAAAGAAGCCGTAAGCCACTGTGAAGAGCTGTTATTGAGAAATGATCTCATAGTGGAGGAAACGCCAACGACGATTTCAGCACCAGCGGCGTTGATGGCAGAAGAAATCGTCCATCAGCTCACGGAAATGTTGGGAGAGAGACAGATGGTGGAGGACGAGGAATTAATCCTTCCAAATGAAGAAAACGTGGATCAACTCTATGAGCCTGTCGAGGAAGCTGAGAGCTCTGATTCTGATGAGTACAAGCCTCCCGAAGAAAAAAAAAAGAAATTAGACTTTGTCCTCCTAGAAACGAAGATCAAAGTGCTGAGGTGTGCCAGAGAACATCCAACTTGGAGCTTAGGGACACTTCAGAGGAAAGGCTCACGGAGTTTGAAGAGAAAGGATGATTTGAAGCGTTGGGAGCAAGATGTCGCAAAGGGAGGAACAGTCTATGAAAAATATGCTGCCATCGATTCATGGACCTATGATCGCTTTATAGAGGCTCGGGCAGAATACGCACAGGTAAAATTTGACTTGAAAGTTTTCCCTTCCTAAGAGGGGTATAATGGCAGGAAAATGAACCAACAGTATTTTTTTTATTGCAGGTAACAATGAGGAATTTGCGGGAGTGGGCATGGGCCGCTGCTAGCCAATTCAGGGATTCGAACTTTGAATTCAAGGCCTCAATGTCTTGGATAAAAAAATTCAAGAGGAAACACCACATTCGCCTGCGGAAAGTCATCAAGTACATCAGCCGCAAGGAGCACTGCACAATGACAGAGGTCCTGGAGGCGGCAAAAAAGTTCTGTACACAAGTAAAGGTAATCACCAAGAATTTCCAGTATGCACTCATCATCAACAGCGATCAGATGGGTTGTCAATACCAGTCTACTTATGATAGGACACTTGAAGAGAAAGGGTCAAGAAGTGTGCTGGTACAAAAAATTGATCTGAACAAAATGAGTCACTCATACACAACACAGTATGGCATCACAATGTCCGGAAAATTGTTTCCTCATGTGTTCCTGTGTTTGCAGGAGCCCACAGGATCTTTCGGCCCACAAGTGAAAAAAACAGTCGACGCTTTGACTAATGAGTTCGGTAATGTTGTGGTAACTTGCTCGAAATTCGGCAAATTGACGTTGGAGTGGTATCGTGAATTTCTCGAAAAAGTAAACCAGTTTTACGTAGAAGATAATAATTTTTTATTCATAGTCGATTCCTAGGGGGGTCACACAAATCCGGTGATTTACGATGAAATTTTCCTCAATCAAGAAAATCTGCCAACTTGTATCGTGAAAATTATCCCTCCGAAATGTACTGCAATCTGTCAACCATGTGATGTGTATTTGCATAGACAGATAAAAAATTTCATCAACAAAATTCAGAACTGCACATATTTGGTTGCAGAAAAACGTGATATCGCATCTCGCGAATATGCGATACGAATCCACTCATTGATCCATCATCAATTATCAGCCCCGGTTTTTGAGTCAATGATCAAATACGCATGGTTTACATCTAAACTATCCGATGAAAGAAGCATTTTCCTGAATGTAAATGAGGTATGTTTTCCTGTTGATACATTGCAATCGCCCTGTGCTTGCAAAAATACAGCTTTCATCTCTTGTAGTAGATGCAAGATAAATTTATGCTTTGTTTGTTTTTCTAATAATTATCATCCAAAAAATTGTACAACTGACAGTGACTGAAAACAATAAAATTTACTACTTGTTCCTCGATTTCTGTTAGATTTTTTAATTGAAATGATACAAAAATTCCGTAATTATGTTTTGAATGATTGAGTTGTGCTAAAAAGAACATTTTCTGCGATAATAACGAAAAAACCGACGTCGGTGGCCGAAGCGGCTAGGTGCGAGCCTAGTGTGCGAAAGGTTGTGAGTTCGATTCCCGTGGAACCGAGTTTTTCAACCGGAGGCTCCGGCGAGCGGGACGTCGCTAATATAGTGAGCGCCTGTACCGGCAAGGGTTTTCTGTGGTTTCCCATGCTACTCCTCTGTTCTATAAGAGTGCGAATGCGGTGCAGTGTAGAATCCACAGCCGCATGCATAGGGTTGGATAGGGTCGATTAGCCAATCAGAGGGCAGAAAGGGCCGGAATATAAAAAAAAAAATGAAGAAAAAAAAATTCGGTCTGGGTCTTGAACTCAAAAGTTTGAACAGGAATTTTTCCCTTATTTCCGAGTTGTGCACCCTAGGGATGTAGGGATGCACTCTACTAGTGGGCCTCTCGAATTACACAGAAACCCAGCCAAATCGGTGACCCGAAAGGCGTGACCTCTCCTTGTTAGTATCGGAGATATTTTTGAAAAACTTACCGACTCAATATTTTTTGGTTGTGAATTCTCAATATACCCCGCCCAAATTTTTGAGTAAATAATATATATAATCCTCTATCCAAATCCGCCCTTTTGACACCCTCTCCCACACCTAGACCTTTCCCTTATGTAAAACTCTCTCCCCATTGATAACACCGCCATTCAATAAAATTCCCCCGTATATGAGACCCCCACCCCCCGTATAATCCGACTCTACATGAACTCGTTGCAAAAACACCCCTCAAAAATAAAAACAATGTTCTAGATTGTAGAAAATAATTTTTCTAAAAATAAGTATATTTTGATTTAAAATTAATCCCCATTTTGATCATTAATTTTAAACGATTCATTCAAAAATTTCTAAATTTTAGAAAACTGAAGGATAGAAGCCACGATTTCTAAAATTTAGAAACTTGTTTCTTTTTTTTTAAGCTAATGTCTTTCATTTTGGAAATATGTTAAAGAGGAGAACAATCCCCTAATTCGATAGGTTCCAGAATATTTTTGCCTTGACACCATCATTTTTTGGTTGATTCACTTCATTTATTCATTTTCTGGAATAAATTGTTGTTTTTTTCTCTAGATTTTAGGCGGATGCAAGTTCTAAACTGCAGATTCGAGAATGTAGTAAAAAAATCTTGAATTTACTTTTTTTTCTCTTTGTGATTATTCCAATTCCAAATTACACAAGGGAATTTGGAAATATTAAAGTAAATCAGCCGGTCAATTAAGTAATTGGGAAATAAAGAATGAATTATCTAGCTAATCGGAAAATCGTCGAAGTCAGATTCCAAATTATCCATGTAATTTGGAGAACTACAATATGAAATTACTTGCCCATTCCAGTAATTCGGTATTGTGAATATTTATTCTTCAATAATCTGTAATCTGAGAAATCAATTTCCCGGTTAGTTAAGTATTCTCCAATGGCATTTTATTATATTATTTCTATCGCCGATAGTTGGTAGAGGTCATTGAAAATTCGTTCGAATATTTTGGTAATTTGCGATTATTGCTAATAAAAACTCATGTATTTCCCAATCGATTCAGAAGAATTATAAATTTCAAAGGATTAATGGGTTACTGATATACAATTTGATATTTAATTGTAATCTCTAATTATTTTTCTTAGATTACGAAAGAAAAATGTAATTTAATATTCAGAAACGTCAAATTCCCAATTTTCCCATCCCTAGTACCTAGCAGGGACAACAAGGCCAGACAATTCCTACGCGGTCAATGTTCTGAGTAGACACCAGGTGAGTCCAACAGATGAGGATTGGAGAATGGTGAAGAGAGTACTCACGTACTTGAGAGGTACTACTGCCTTAGGTCTGAGATATACAGGTGAGACAGGTGAGATTGAGGTATACTCAGATGCTAGCTTTGTAGATTGCAAAGGCTCATTGGCCACGTATGAATATGTGATTAAACTGTTTGGTGATTCGATCATTTGGAGAACTCATAAACAGTCCTATGTGGCTCTCTCTACGTATCAAGCCGAATATGATGCGATGAGCGAGGCGAGTCAACAGTTATTGTCGATATCGAACTCCTTGAAATTAATTTTTCCACCCCCGTTACCTATGAACTTGTGGTGCGGTAATAAGGCGGCGATGTGTAGTGCTGAGACGGCTAAGGGGAATAAATTAAGACATATTATAGATGTCAAAGCTCATCATATTAAAGAATGTGTCAAGCTCAATCTGATCAAAGTAAACTGGATAAGTTCCAGGGATCAATTGGCTGACGTATTCACCAAACCTCTGGCGTTTGAACTACACAAACGCCAAGTTAACAAAATAATGAATGTAAATATTGAATAATTGTTTTGTTGTCTGTTTAGGAAAGAAGAGTACTTAAATTGAGGTGAGACCGAGGTCAGTTATGGCGAGAGCACTCGGAAGCAGTCGGGAGTGAGTGTTGGAAAGATGGCGCCAGCTCCCGGCCCCACTAGACTTAAGTTCATAGTTTAAGTTATGTATATATGTTATGAGGAGACGAGATCATGCGCATGCGCTTATCTCGTCTCAAACAAATTGTGACGCGTGAGAGCCCACTCACTCTACGACGAGACGTGAGACGTGATTCATCCAATAAACCAGTATGCTTATAATAAAACCTGTGTACGAATTATTGTATCCATACCCGCCTTCTAACATAAATAACATACATTATTTGACATATCGCACGAATAAATTCCTTCCTCTTACTACGATCCATTTCGGCCTTCTTTTATGGCTCCCTTCACATCAAATTGTAATCGAAAATTGATGCTGGGGATATGTATGTACGAATTTTCCCCTTTCCATAGTTTTTCGACCGTACCTTTCATTCAAATAAATAATAAATTCTTTGGTTTATCGGTCAGTTTTTTAGCTTTATTCAAATAGCACCAACGTTTCGACCCCAATTCTGAGTCCTCTTTAGGGTAAAAAATCCAAGTATCTGTTGGAAATAACAAAAAGTACATATCAGCCCTGATAACTAAAGTCATTGTGGTAACCAAATAATTCAATGTGTGTATTAATAACAAACCATAATATAGAAAAAAAAATGTATTGGTGGTGAGTCAGCATCATGTGTAGAGGTTAAACCCTCTCCGTCAATAACCCACCCCGAGAGTTGAGTTAACGATAAAGTCAGTGGACCAATTCTCTATCGCAGTCAGATTCAATTGTCGTGTGAGAGAAAAAAGCAAATGATCATATAATAATAAAATAAGGTAATTTGCAAATTGATACGAACAAATCCTTTGTAAAAACATATCAGGCTATTAACTGTCATAACAATGCTAGTGATTTGCAGGCACAGAATTCCGAAATAGACTAAATCCCTAGATGAATGAAATCCACTAGGATCTAGTGTATTACTCGAAATCCCCATATCCAAATAACGCATGTTAAGATGCACTGGAAATAACTATTTATCTATTTCTTATATTGAATACGAATTAACTGTTATTTGATCAGGGGTTGGTAAAACGCACTAAGTCCTTCAACATCAGAACGAAAGTTAACTGAGTTTGAAATTTTTTTCTCTTCCTGATCACGAAGGTTTTGATGATAGAATGTGATTGTTGGAAAAATTTCACTCTATTTACCACTTTAAATATTAAAAAACACATAACAAAGATTCGAGGTCTTTATCGTGCGAAATTGGTGCACTAGTAATTAGGGTTTTTGATAGTTTCAAACTCCGAATTGTTATATTAAACTATGGTTATTTGTTTCGTGTTACATTCACGCGTAATTTGAGACTAATTCGAACTCACAACTCCCCTCGCGTCAATAGTTATCAACAATTTTGTTGACGCCGAGCGGAGCCGGTAATACCGCTCATAGGATCGGCCACGTTGTTACTCGACAGCAGTCGCCTACAGGTTAGGTTTTAGCGGAATCGATACACGCAATTTCCTATGGGCGGCATTGGAATCATGCCGAGCGGTATCATCCGACGGCGGGTAGTACCACTCAATGGGCTCTCTCTTTTGTTTTCAATTAATTTTGTCGATTCTGAGGAGAATTAGACGTCTACACTTCAAGAATAATGAATTTAATAGTCAAAGAAATACATAAAAATATTTTTTCCACTCAAGTTCAAATAGAAAATGTAAAACTAGCATTTCCCCTTAGGTGGGCGGTACAGGCATACCCTCCCCTACTGACTCATTTTTGTATGATTTTTATATGAAATACCCCCACGCTCAGTGGTCGGAGGACTTCAGTGTACTTGGAGGAACCCCGAGAGAATTTCGTTACTGTTCATTTTCCCACTGAAATTGATGGAATCTGGAACGTCCACTGGATTACGTGGAGCTTCGATAATTGACAATGATGCTGCGGCTACAGGACAATTTCAACAATGAAATGAGAGTCTATGTCAGAGAGAGACAGCGATTTGGATCCGGCCATGCTGTTGGATTCAGTTGAATTACGTTTTGGACATCGCTTAATTAATTGAATGTAGCCGGATGGGTGAAATTATAATCAATGAGTCGATGATATAATGAGATTTGTAATTTGTAACTTAGTTTCGTTGAAAGAATTGATTATTCAACGCAGTTTGTTAACGCAGGCATAAAATTATTAGAACGCATGCGTGAGTTTCGGGGCCTAATGTTGGCCAATAGGAACTACTGCCGCATGATTGATAGTCGCAGATACCTGTAATAATTCGGATGATCACTGGTGTTCTGGTGGAGACAGAGTGCGGTTGTTTCGCACGTCTATCAGATTTTCGTAAGGTGTCGTTTTGGGAAGCCATGTTGAACTTCGCCTTGCCTTTTGGGTCTCTGGTTTCTCGGGATCTCGAGATTTATTAAGATTTGTAAATTGCCGTCATGCAACTGGGAGTTCTTTGGTTCTACAAGTTTTTTTTTCATGTCTGGACTCTGGTGAGCGTGGTGACTAATTAATTTTGATTTTGTAAAAGCAGGATCTCTGTCCTTTGGCGTTTCGGGCGCGTGTTAGAGTAATTGAGTTACATTTCACGAGAGATTTTCAATGTGATTTGTTCGATTTCGGTTTTTGAGATGCGATCTTATCCGCTCAATAAACAATTCTCTTTGAGTTATTATATTTTAGATTGGTTGAAACTCTCGTTTCGATCGTTTCATTTGGTTCGTTCATGTTCATTGTATGTTCATGTGTGTTCATTGTGTGTTCATTGCTGAAGTTATTTCTTTCAAGTTCATGAGATATACGTGCATTTTGTGGAATAAATTCTGATGGATGTTGGTATTGCGCTTATTGGAGAATTCTTAAACGAGCGCTCTCGCTGTCGGTGAATTTATGAAGGACATCTAATATTATATAATATCTAATATTATATAGTATCTAATATTATAATATTATATTTTTTGTTTCGTGGCCTTGGATAGTTTCGCTGGCAGTTTTACTTGTTACGGATACATTTCGATTACAATCGTTCTTCTGTTGTGTTGTTTCGATTTACATGAATATCTTTAACTTTCTTCCGATTCCAATCATTTATTTGTCTTTTATGTTGACTAATTTCATTCTGCCTTTGTTGAGTTTTATTTTTATGACATTATAATCTTGTAATTTATTTTCAAATGTGATCTTTTGTGAGTAGTTTGGTGTGATTATTTATTGGATAATAGAAAATCGAAAAGAAGATTATTTAATGAATTGATTTGTGGTGTATTGAATTTTTAGAATTTATTAGATATTGGAAATTTCCCGACAGTTAATTTCCTTTAATGTACGTAACCCAGTCACATCTCTGGTCAAAACTCTTTCAGTAAGCAAACACGCATCCCCACCTTTTGAGCTAGTAGGGGCTAAATTGAAGCTTAGGACTATTTCGTTTTGTTTCCAGTGGTCGTTCTGGTAAAAACGACCAAGCGCCTAATATTTATTCGTTTCAGGGTTGTTTGGATGTCAGAGGGCTGTGTAGTGGATAGAGGTTTCCGTGAAGCCTTAGAAATTTATATCACAGTTGATACAGACACAGGGGTTCCGTTTCACATTAAGTATATTCGATACAAGCGTCCATGCTCAAATGTCCAATATCGTCGAAAGTAATTATCGCGAATGCTTTTATTTTAACTATTCCTTTATACATAGAAATAAATTTATACATCAACGATATCACTCAATACAGCACATAATACGTTTTGCGTTCTCAATTAGTTCTCTATCAATATATATTTTCGATAGTCGACTCCAATAATCTGGTAGCAACGAATCCATACGATCAATACGCATTGAAAGCCATGAGTTGTGAGTATATTGCATTCGAAAATTTATTTTCTGTGATTTAGTCTAATATGTAAGCAATAAACCTATTCTATTGGAAAAAATTCCTAGACATATTGCGTTGGGGACCTTTAGATTCCTTCAGGAGTTTCCCTCGTATTCTTCAATTCTGATGCACTTGACATCAAGCCGTCATATATTAGTGAAGATAAATGTTTTAATATGAGTAGAACAGACTACGTCAAGTGGTGAATGAAATTTTGTTTACATTTCTTTAAATATTTTTTTTTCACCTAGAGGTTGCCACATACACACCCCATTTAATGTATCAACCGAATGACACCGCACATAATTGACGACCACATGTCCAATTATACATTCTGTAAATGCAATTTCACGAAAAATACACTGTGTACTTCAAATTCCACACTGCGTTTTTTTGATTAACACATTTCCAATGCGACATGGTTCAATCCAATATTTCTAATATGAGAGTGTGTTATTCAGAGGCGTGCGATTCAGTCGTGTTGATTCGGACATCTACAACTCCCCTATACGCCTTTCAACCCCCGTATGACTTCCGTATGACCACTATGACCTTCATATACCCCCCATGACTCTTCCTGAACCTCATGTAGTCTCCTTGAATCCTGCATATAACTCACCTATGGCCTTTATATGACACGCATATAACCTGCATAAAGCCGCTCTTGAACCAAACATGACCACTCGATGACCCGTCATGAGATCCATATAACTTTTCCATGCCTTTTCTATGGTCTCTAGACGATTCTCCTCTCACCTCCAAGTAAGCCCCCTTGACAGCCATTTGATCCCCATGACCCCCGATACGAGCCCGTTAACACTCGCATAACTCTTACAGATATCCATGTAACCTTCACGTAATTTCCTTGATCTCCATATACCCAACATGACCACGACTTGATTTCTCTCAACCCCCGTATAACCTCCGCATGTGACCCTGATGTAATCCCCATGCCACATGTATACATCCTGGTCACGTATACGACTCTCCGACGGGTTTTACATAAATATCATCTGGAGGTTATTGTGGCTATCAGGAGTCATAGGAAGGTTATATGAAGGTCATATGCAGGTTTTATGGGGGTCACATGATAATTCCAATGGTAATATGAGGATCATGGTGCGGTTGTATGGATGGCATGATATCATGAAGAGATTATATGAGAATCATATACAGGGTGTCCCAAAATCCAATGTCCAAACTGAAACTGGAAGTTACGGGGGCAATTCTAAATCGAAAAGTCCTGTGTAACCTTTCGATCAGAAGTATCCTTTTCAAGTTATTCAAAGTTAAAGTTGCGTCAATCAGCAGCGCGGAATGGACGGACGCTTATCGGTGAGTGGAATGCAAGAGTATTGGGGTGGTCCCCACCATACGGCTCTGCTCCCCTCACGCAGGCGAAATAAACGACTGCGTTTTTCGTTCGAAAGTCATGAGCAGGGGCGGAAGGAAGGAAAGGGAGAAATTAAGAGAAATGAAGAAACATTTTCTTCTCTCTCTCAGTCTCTTTATTAAAATTTTTTTCTGTCGCTCCCGCAATAAGCTTCGAGGGACTAAAACCGTGTTTATCTCGGAGATCAGTAACTTTACGAGGAAAAGGCATAAGATGTCTTTTGCAGCTGAAGAATTTTCCAAAGAAAAAATTACATGATAATTTCTCCGGTGAACAATAATTATTGAGATAATTGGAGAATCAGGGAGGTGGAACGAATGAATGGTCCAGTTTTTCTCGAATTTAATGTTTTGTTTATTTTCGATGCAATTACCTCAAAGAGTAGTGACTTTGAGAGGAAAACTCATCAGATTTTTTTTGTAGCAGAAGAAATTTCCGACAAATAATTCAGGTCAAGTTTTTCACGAAGAACAGTTGTTATTGAGATAACTTTGACAGAAAAACCTACAAGATCTTTTTTGTAGCTGAGGAAATGTCCGATAAAAACTTCGGATGAAGTTTTTCACGAAGAACAATTGTTATTGAGATAAAAGGAAAATCATGGAGTTGAAAAAAATCAATGGTCCTGTCTTTCCGATTTTGATGTTTTATCTATTTTCGATGCAATTATCTCAAAGAGGAGTAATATTGAGAGCAAAACCCACAAGATCTTTTTTGTAGCCGAGGAAATTTTCTACTAAAAATTTGAATGAAGCTTTTCACTAAGAACACTTGTTATTGAGATAATCGGAGAATCAGCGAGTTGCAACGAATCAAAAGGACGCCTTGTGTCGAATAAACTTTCGGGGTTCGCACGGGCAAATCAACGGACAGGGTTCTAGAATATTCGCTTTGTTTACACCCGCAAGGGTGACGGGGTAACACAGGACATAGTGAGTGTATCAATGTCAGAAATCGGGGAAGCTCGGGAGTG
The DNA here is from genome assembly GCF_001412515.2 of Diachasma alloeum. NCBI lineage: Eukaryota > Metazoa > Arthropoda > Insecta > Hymenoptera > Braconidae > Diachasma > Diachasma alloeum. The sequence goes on along the minus strand of NW_021680606.1, from coordinate 166,333 downwards.
ACGAGTGTCGCCGAAGCCCATCAACGCTTGGCGCACGGGCGCCACGCAACAGGCGACTCATCGAACGTTCGGCAGTCGGTAATTCATCGAACTCTCGGCAGTCAGTAACTCATCGACCATAAGTAACCCCGACCATAACAGCCGATAACTCACCCATACCGACAGCTTAGCACAGACTATCACCATGGCAGACGACGCTCAGGTCAACGACCCTACCGAGGAAACTCAACAACCAGAAATCAACACTGAGGAAATTGTGTAAGTCACATCTAATGAGGGACTGTCAGCAATAAATGAGACCGTTCAAAATGAGCCGATCACCACTCAGGAGGAAATCAACAATCCAAGTGTACCTTCAGGATCAACGAAGCCCGCTCAACAAAATTCACCGCCTGCAGCTCCAACGCCAGCGCTCACCATGCAGCAGGAAGGTCAATTGAGATTATTGACATTTAAGGTAGAGACTCTGATTGAGATCTATCATGAACTCCCTCAAGATGTTGACAGCGAAGAGGACCTCACCTTAGAGGAATTAGATGGGCCTAAGGAGATAATCGAGGTAGAGTGGAATGAATATTTTGGAATTTATGCCATTCTAGCTGAGCCGCTCCCCCCCGATCATCAGTACGTCACCGAGGGGGTACACGAGCGAGACTGAAAGGGCAACTTGCGAAGAAGGACTCAGCCAGCAGCTCAACAGATCAGAGTCAAGACAATCAACTAAAGTATCTCGATATCAAGCAATTCGATGGGAAGCCTGAAGAATAGAAGGAGTTCAGCGACCTCTCTTTGTCATTAGTTGGAAAAGTTACGTCGATTCGACCAGTACAGAAACTGGTTAGACTGAAGGGATGCCTGAGAGGTCCAGCAGCCGCTCTCCTCTCGACCTTTCAGGCTAAGGACGAGAATTACGAAAAAGGCTGGCAGAAGCTCACCAGGACGTATGAGGACCCTGGGCTCATCACTCAGTGAGTTTCAACATTTCATTCGACAGAATTCTGACGTTACCGAAAATCACCCAAGCGACAGAAGGGAACCTCAGCACGAATGGAACAGCAGCATTGGAAACCCTTGACCCGCTTCAAGATGTGATGGGATTAACGAGGGAGAACATCGCCGAATAGCTGATAGCCCACTTGCTCAGGATATCTCTTGATGCAGAGACATTCAAGCAGTGGGAACTGAAGCTGGGAGACTCCAAGAATTTCCCAAGTCTTAAGGAGTTCATGGCATTCATCGAGGCCTACGGTAGAGGAATCGACGCAGGAGCAAAATTATTATCCACTAAGGAAATCAACACAGCCACGAAGAAGTCAGCTCCACCAAAGAAAAGGAACTTCAACACAGCAGCAACTCACCAGCAGGAAAACAAGGAGCCAGAGAGGCCGCTTCCCAGGAACTTCTGTGCCTACTGGCAGGACAAGCACTTCATGGCATCCTGCCAGAAATTCATCGAGCTCACACAAAAAAAAAGAAATTACATCGTAGCCGCCGAGGGATTGTGCTTCAACTGCTTGGGGCCACACACGAAGGCCAAGTGCACGTCGGACAAGAAGTGCCACAAATGCAGCAGGTATCACCACACTCCCATCCATGGAGGGAGCTCATAGACGATGAGTCCTTCTCCAGTCCGACGCACTCCAGCTGCGCCCATCCAGACTGCCGGAACATCCACGCAGCAAGATGATCAGGGGAAAAGTGAGTGAATGAATTCAACATCAATAGCACAGTCACCATCTCATTGATCATTTCTCAATATTAGAATCCAGTACATCACCACCAGTAGCAGTGAACTTCAACAACAAAATGATCAATGAGAAAACAGAGAACATCGACCAAGACAGTCACCAAGGAGAAGCAGATCAACAGTCAGTGTTGTTGGCAACAGCACGAGTAAAAGTAATATCACCGAGAGGATTCGCGACAAAAGCCAGAGCACTAATCGATCAGGGTTCAAAGGTATCGTTTATCTCCTAACAATTAGTTAATCAACCGCATCTACAGAGAAGAGCATCAACAGTGGAGCTAGTGGGAATTGGTGGAATTAATTCAGGACACACCAGAGGAATAGTTTCAGTCACTTTACAAGCGAGCAACGGGACTCATCAACTGCAATTCAACGCCTACATCCTAAAGCAGCTCACCGCCATAATTCCGTCATTCTTATGCTCATCAGCGAGGATCGGCTCACATCAGAATCTCCAGCTAGCCGATCCCTATTATCTAAGACCTGGACCAATCGACATCATATTAGGGGCTGACAACTATGGGCGGATCATCATGGAAGAAGTTTTCAAGTCAGAGCAATCGAGAGTAGTTGGCCAACGCACAGTATTCGGTTGGATACTATCCGGACGGATCGAATGCACAAATTGTTCAATAAAGGTATCTCTATCAGCTGTACGAGAATCTTCGAATGAATAACTTCCAGAGTTTCCTCAGAAATTTTGAGTCCAGGAAGAACTGCCAAACGAGAGATCATCAACATCAGAGCTTTTACCAGATGAGTACGAGTGCGAGATGTACTTTAGAATAACTCATAGCAGAGACAACACCGGGCGATATATCGTGAGACTGCCCCTCAAAACTTCAGTAGCAGCGGTCGGGGAATCGAAATTTAAAGCAGTACGTCAACTCAAATCGATTGTGAGTCGACTCAACACAGATCAAGCATATTCCCAGTTGTACAGAGAGTTCATGAACGAGTAGGAAGCACTGGGGCACATAAGAATAGCACCAGAGACTCCAGAACCTGTGCCAGCCAATTAACTCCCACATCACGGGGTACTGAGAGAGGAGGCCATCATCACGAAGCTGAGAGTCATATTCAATGGCTCCAGCCCCAGTTCATCAAGTATGTTACTTAATGATATACTGTATTCTGGTGAAAAATTGCAGAACGATGCCATGGTTATCCTGACACGGATAACCACTTGGCACGGATATTGTCAAGATGTTCCGCCAGATACCAGTTCACCAAGATGACTGGGACCTACAGCGAATTCTGTGGGTCGACGAGAATTAATAACCAGTCATCTACCAGTTATCGACAGTCACCTATGGACTGAATTGCTCTCCATGGTTGTCGTTACGAGTTCTTCAACAACTAGCAGAAGATGAAGGGCATCGCTTCTCAGTAGCAGTAGAGACCCTCACCAGAGGTCGTTACCTTGACGTATCAACTGAAGAAGAAATTATCCAGTTCGAGGAGTCAATCACCAAAGTACTTGGATGGTGTTGGCATTAATCCACCGACCCATTCAGGTACAAATCAAAAGATTTCAATACGACGACAATCACGAAGAGAGTAGTGACTTCAGAGATGGCCCAGATTTTTGATCCACTGGGATTCGTCGCACCAGTTGTCGTCCAGAGAAAGATTCTCCTACAAGATCTTTGGAGATTGAAATTAAAATGGGATGATCCTCTTCTAGACGAGTACGTACAACACTGGAAGACATTCCGAGTGAATCTCAACGACCAAGACAGAGTTACTGTACCTAGATGGCTGAGAATTTCAACAGACACTCAACATTCAAATCCATAGATTTGCAGACGCTTCAACGGCATGGATTTGCAGATGCTTCACCAAAACCATCAACGATTCGACATCAACAGTGCTGGCATGCGCGAAGACGAAGGTAGCACCTCTCAAGCGCATGATCATCCCTCGTCTAGAGCTCACAGCAGCTCTTCTACTGACTCAGCTAGTGACATCAACGCAACAGATGCTTGAACTCGACCAGGTAGACATCTATCTCTGGTTTGAGTCTTCAGTAGCACTAGCTTGGAGAAGGAGCCACGTATCAAGATAGAAGGGCCTCGTCCACAACAGGGTCGTCAAGATCCAGGAAACTCTCCCGAATGCTACCTGGAGACATGTCAGTGGGAAGCTGAATCCTGCGGATTGTGCCTCCAGAGGCATATCATCGAGCCACCTAGCAGATCATCAACTGTGGTGGTCAGGACCTGAATGGATCAATCAGGATCCTGAAGAATGGCCACAATTATCAATCGATGCTCCAGCCATGGACATCCCAGTGGTGGCTAAAAAAGCAAAACCAGCACCAGCACTTCCAGTTGCAATTAAAATCAACGAAATTGCAGAGTTACTCACCAGATATCAAACGATGGCTAAATTACTAGCCGTAACAGCAACGGTCAACAGAGCTATCGACAGATTTAGGAGTCAGCCAACGTCCCCGGGACCTGTCCTGACAACAAGAGAACTCAAAGACGCGAGGTTATTTTGGGTAAAGATAACACAACATCAATCTACAAGTGGACACATCGAGAAGAGAACATCAACGTTGGCAACATGGTGCTGATGATTGACGAAAATTAACCACCAGTTCAGTGGCCACTCGGACGAGTAATTGCGACACGCCCAAGAGCAGATGGGCTAACGAGAGTCGCAACCATAAAAACCGCAAAAGCAGAAGTATCAAGGCAGGCAGATGGATAACCAATCATTCAGAACATCAGAACAACTTACACAGAGTTTGACAGACCAATCACCAAGCTCTGCTTGCTGCCATCAGATCCACTACCTCCAGAACAACCTCCAGACGATGATTCAGAAGAAGCTTAACAGGACTAGAATCACCATTAATTCATCATCCCTGATGATGAATTACCCCCGAGATTTTTGAAATGCAGCCAAAATCTCCATACCGCTCACGGTCGACTAACTCGGCCATCTCCGAAAATCTCCGTGACCCTTCGGGTCAACGGACGCAGGTCAACGCGGTACCCAGAAGAGTCAGTCAGTAGTTGTATTTCGGTATCGTTACAGTTATGACATAGTCGATTCAATCAAATACCATTCAAAATTTAATACTTTTGTTCAGTACATCACCACGAATTATTTCAGTTCAGTTAATTTCAGTGACACAACTTAGTTAATTTCAAAGACAATTATCGATAATTATTAGATCATCAACAATGATATATAATACCAAAGAGTGTATTTTAATGACCAAAGTGGTTCGATCCCACCAATAAACAATGATTTTTTTAAATCCGGCTAACAGTAATTTTCCCAACATCTCCTTCCACAGTTTCCTCCCACATCCACCCTAAAGTAGTTCCTCACGAAACAGGTCGTTGTCGCAGCTGAGAAAATTTCCGACAAAAAATTCAGAATAAGTTTTGCACTAAGAACAATTGTGATTGAGATAATCGGAGAATGAGGGAGGTTGAACAAATCAATGGTCCTGTTTTTCCGATTTTAATGTTCTGTTTATTTTCGATGCAATTATCTCAAAGAGGAGTAATTTTGAGAGGAAAGCACAGAGCAGAACAGTCGTTATTGAGATAATTGAGAAATTGGGGGGGTGGAGAGGTGGAAGACGTACCAAGACGGGAATCAAAGGTAAAAATGACAAATGACGTTCACTGACAATTTTTGTTATTTTCATTTGTTCATCATTTTGACGGCACGTCGCGTTAATTACTCTCGAGTCGTCGTGTAGTCGATTTGTTTCGCAATGGAGTATTCCAACGTAGAATATGCTGATATTCATTTTATCACGGGCTATGTGGTGGAAGTGGGCGTCTTGCAGCGGAGAGTTACGCTCGCGATTTTCCCAACCGTCGTCACCCGGATCATCGTACGTTCATTGCTATCCACAATCGTGCGAGAGAAATGGGTCGTTTGGCACCATTACCAAGAGGAGGACGGCCGAGGGAGGAGTATAACGTGCGGCGAGAGGAAGAGATACTCGAACGTTTCGAGGATGATCCTCACGCAAGTGTCCGATGTTTTGCCAGACAGATGCACTGGAACAAGTCTTCCGCGCATCGGGTCTTCCAGGAGAACAACATGCATCCGTTTCATTTTACGGCAGTGCATGAGTTGTTACCTGGGGACCATGAAGCTCGGAAACGGTTCTGTCCATTCATCATCGATCACGATCAAGCCAACCCTGATTTTCTCCATCATCTTCTCTGGACGGATGAATCAACATTCACCAGAGAAGGTGTTTTCAACTACCACAATGAGCATCAATGGGCAGTTGAAAATCCCAGAGTGTGCCGGACACGGAGATTCCAGCATCGCTCCGACCGCCTGAACATCTGGGGAGCTATTTCCGGTGATGAAGTCCATCTGCGGCTCCTTCCGGACATTCTCAATGTAAGTTCCTTAGCTTTTTTTTCCCCTTGATATCCCATTCTTAGTCCTTCACCTTCATTAGGGTGCGAACTATCTTGAGTTCCTCGAGGAGAACGTCCGGGACATAGTTGGTGATGTTCCTGCGGGCAGACTGGTCTGGTATCAGCATGGCGGTGCTCCAGCTCACAGCACTCTTGCTGTGAGAGGATGACTGAATGAGTGCTTCCCAGATCAGTGGATTGGACCAGCTGGTCCAGTACCTTGGCCTTCCCGGTAACTCTTTTATTCAAATTTTCCATATCACCCCGATTCCTCTTTTATTCCTCTTTTCTTTTCCCGTTCATTTCCATCCTCATCCAGATCCCCTGATTGGACCCCGCTGGACTTTTTCCTTTTGGGCTTCGTGAAGGAGAAAGTTTATTCGGAGGAGTTGGAGGACCGAGAGGCGGTAGTGGCACGGATACATGCATGCGCAGCGCTCATAACACCGGAGATGCTGCAACGTGTCCGGATGGAGGTGGTGCACAGGGCGACGATTTGTCTGCAGGAGAATGGCGGGAGGTTCGAGCACCTCCTGTAGATTGTGTCGGGTGTAAGATCCCTCCTTTTTAGGATGACAGAAAAAATCGGCCCTTTTCAGGGCCACATAAAACATTGAACGTACGGTGGTCTCTTTTCCTTTCCGAAATATTATAGAAATTTCTTATTGAAAATTTTCTCAGCTACAAAAAAGATCTTGTGGGTTCTCCTCTCAAACTTACTCCTCTTTGAGATAATTATATAAATAAACAACATTCAATTCGGAAAATCAGGACCATCGATTTGTTCCACTTTCCTGATTCTCCAATTATCTCAATAACCATTGTTCTTAGTGAAAAACTTCATATAAATTTTTAGTCGAAAATTTCCTCAACTACAAAAAAGATTTTATGGGTTTTCCGCTCAAAGTTTCTCCTCCTTTGGGTCAAACTTCCTTACTTGATTATTTGATTAAGTTTATTTCATGTTACAAGGAGGGGTAACGGAGGTGATCTTTGTGCTCCTGCGGCCCCCAGGGACCTTTGAGGTCATAAGGGCCATACGGGTCACAAGGTACAACAAGGAACAATAGATTACGAGGGTCAAGAGGGTCAAACTTCCTTACTTGATTATTTGATTAAGTTTTTTTTTTTGAGATAATTGCATCGAAAATGAAAAAAAACATTAAAATCGAGAAAAATAGGACTATTGATTTGCTCCACCTCCTTGAATCTCCAATTACTTCAATCATAATTGTTCTTAGTGAAAAAATTATTCTGAATTTTTGGTCGGAAATTTTACCAGCTACAAAAACGATCTGTTTGAAACATAGTCATCATTCTATCAGTTCAGCGGGGAATTAAGTCGGTGATCTTCGAAATCAATCGGGACCCTTCGGGTCAACAGTCAAGAGTCAGCGAATCACCCGGAAAGGTAGTACGACAAAGTCCGTCAGTTAGAGCAATCGCTCGGCAGTTCAACATCCATATAATAGATTATCAACTCAGTTATTAGTTCACTCCATCCACTCAGTAGAAATGTTATAGAATATCAAAATTAGAGCCAAATCAACGTAGATTTAGTGAATTAACAAGTATTATAGTTTCTCAACGAGTTAAGTACATCAGCAGTAAATTATCGAAACATTAGAGTAGGATCAACGGAAGGCGCGTATCGACGCGTTTCTCAACATGTACAGGTCCTCACCATTTGAGTTAGATACAATCGTTAAAGCAATTATCGATAGACATCTATCAAAGATATTTAATATGGACTCAACAGTGAATTATCAATTTAGACAATATCTATTCATTTGAGAATCTCAAAGAACTAAATTTGAACCGGGGCATTCATTATCAGGGATGATGAATTAATTGGTGAATTTTCTTTGCTGCTCTTCTGGCTTTACTGGATTGTTACTGTACTGTGCTCTGACTGTCGATGTACTGTGTGTTGATTGTCGATATACTGTACTGTTGTTGATAGCCATAAGGCACGTCCATGGCCTCGGCTTGACGATTCCTATCTGGGCTGGTCATTTCGTGAGATGGTTGATGAGCTGGTTGATGACTAGTGAACTCGGACTGAAGTCATTTGACATGACTCTGTACACTTTGGTGATATTTTCTCCTCTGCCAATGCCGGGGGCATTGAATATTCCCAATGTTGAGGGCATTGTATACTGTTTGGTTTTCTGCTTGGAGATGTACTGCTTGGAGATCGACTGCTTGAAGATTGTCTGCTTGCAGAGATTGGCCTGAAGATTTTCGAAGGCCTCTGGTTTCTTCGTTTGATTTTTTCTGCTAATTTCGCTGTGGTGGGATTCAGTCCAACTCACCGGAGTTGTAAGTTCCTGGTGAATGAACCCCATTTCTCGTAATTCTGAGCTGAGGATCGATTGTTGAATTTTCTCGAGGTGGAATCGATTTGAATTGATGATAATCGATTTGTTGAATTGTCTTACATTGATGATTGACTAGACTTCCTCGATGATCTTGATTCGTAGTCTTTCTCTGGACTGTGCTGTGCTGAAGAAGTCGTAAATTCCTTCAGCCGAAGATTGATCTCTGCTCATCCACAATTTTGTTAGTGGATGGATGATGAGACTACGATGACCTTGGTGCTGGCTGAGTCCTACTTGATTCAGGCTTGACCTTGATGACAGACTTTGAGGTCAACTTGTTGATCAGCTGCTTACACTGCTGCTGATAATCTTCAGTTGACGATCTATTGTTGTAATTTCTGATGTTGAGGATTGCTTGTTGGATCTCTCTGGTAGTGCGGACAGGTCCCGGGGGCGTGCACACCTGACTGTCGCCTGCTCTGTTGATGATCTCATCACTGTTGATGCTGGCTCGTTGATAATCTTCTCTTCGTTCGAGCCTCTCTGGATTTTCAAGGAAAGTTTTCTCCTGGACGACAGCTGAAATAATTCAACCCAATGAATCGTTGATCTGAGTTATCTCTGATGACTTTACTCTCTCTCGTCGAGTTGAGCTGGTTTGTCTCGTATGTTGATGTCGTCCATGTAACGACTCTTGATGAGGATCTAGACTCCTACTGGAAGACGATGCCCTTTACAGGGGCGTAGATCCTCTCGTTGATGTGCTCACTGCTGATTTTCTCTGATATTGGTTTACCTCGGGAATACAACAATGGATGAGGGCGGTATCATTTGTCAAATTGATAATAAAAAATGATACGTTACTTCTCCATCCAATTGTTTCCTGCGCTCCCGTGTTTGGAGCAACTGATTCTCTGCTGGACGTTCGACTTGGCGACTGCGTTTATTTCTACCCAGTCTAGAGTCTGAACTGTATGTTGGTGGTCTCGTGCTGGTCCAGCTGCTCTGCGTTGACCCACCTTGGTGATGTTGAATCTCTTTCTGGGTGATCTACTGCTGAAATTTGCTGGAGTTATTTAATGCAACTCGTAGCTGCTAGATGATTGGATAGTTTCTCAGAACTCCGTTTGCGGTAGATGCTACGCTGGAGAAAGTTCTGCTGTCTCTTGTTCTGTCCCTGTGTCTCTTACTTTTTGTTGAGCTTTCTGATTCGTTAAATCTCTGCAGATCGGGGGATTTGACTCGTCAATTCATTTAAGTTGATGTGAGTCTTGGAATGTTGATTCTCTGAGCACTGATGCTGATGTCTTTTGACTGAAATCGTATAGTCCAGTGCTCATATTACTGTCTGATTTGCTGATGCTTGTTGAACATCTGGGTTGATAGCTCTTCTTTTACTTCTATGTTGAATGTTGAATTGATGATTTTTCCTGGGTCCCTGCTATTTGGTGAAGCTCGATCAGTTGCTCATTTGAAGGTTTCCATGTGCGCACTAAAAATAAGCCTCGCTGAACAACCCTTGCAATTGATTGTACATGTTAGTATTCAATCGTTGCTTTGTGTTGGCTCCAACGTGTTCCTTTCCTGCTTGATGTCTGGACGTGACGAGGTGAACCGCCTTAGTCGTCAGTCCCTCTGATAGTGTTGATTAGACCAGGATTCTTGAATCGGTTTATTCCAATTCTTGCTGTCATGCGAGGCTGTTTCTTAACTGTGTGGGTATTGAATTTTGCTTCTTCAGCCCATTCGTCTAGTTGAAGATTCCCTAGCCTCCCTCTGCTATTGTGATCCGGCTGATTTTATCAATTCTCCTTCTCTCCAACGTTGACGACCTTCCTTGGAGGTATAGTTGATGGATTATCTGTCTCTCTACGGTCGTGACTGCACGTGAGGGGCACTTGATGACCTGCTGGTGCTGTTCTTCCTTCTGTTGAGCTTTCTGATGAGCCTTCTGACGACTCGAGAGAGGCGTAAATTCCCTCATTCGAAGTTGAGCTCGTTGTTCATGATTGCGAAGGGGAGAAACACAGGGTGAGAGATGTATCACTTGCCATAATGATGATAATAGGAAAGTGATACTTAACTCTCAGTCCTGGAATCTCTGGTTTCCCCTTGGCTTCTGCTGATGATGGTCTTCTGGTTGGTTGATTCTCTGCTCTCTCATTGATCAGCTGATTGTTGAGTCATCTCCGAGGACCCTGGACTTCGATGCTGAGGATGATCAATGAGGTTGCTGTTGAATTACAATTCTTGATTGCAATTCACTCGCTTGTTTCTTGTTGAATGTCTGCTTGCTGTCCCTCTCCCACTGGTGGTGGGGATGTTGATGAATTGTCTGAAGAACTTGAAGATGTTTATGTCTACTAATGCTGAGTTGAACGTCTTACTGTGTTGCTGCCTCTTGCGCAAGATTCCATAGGTCTTATCCGCTGCTTGAGGCTCTTAATTTCCTTGGAGTTCTCCAAAATTCAATTCAAACTGCTTGAGGTCTTCATAAACTACATATTATTTCAGTAGATGATCGATTATCTGCTCGATGAGGTTATCTGCTGATATTGATGCTCTGGAGTCTGGTCTGGGTGATGTACCTTTTTTCAGTTGATTGGAAAGGATTATCAAACTCTTTCCGCTGAGATGATCCTCCATCAGATTTCCGAAGATCAATGCATTGTGATTTACTAGATTGGAGTAATTCTGCTGATTGCTGATGTTCTCTTCTATCTCATTGATCTCTGAATGTTGAGGTTCACTACTGCTGTTGATGTGCTGGTTCTATTGTTGGACATGATCAATGAGATGGTGAATGAACTGACTTCATTCCTTGTCTGTTGAATCGCTGTCTGCTCGTCTTTCCCCTGGTTCCTTGTACTATGAGTGGTCAGAGCTTCTTGATAGAGACCTTGATCGGCTTGGAGGAGGGCTCATGGTGCGTGAGCTACCTCCATGGATGAGAGTATGATGATTTCCTTGGCACTTGTGGCATGTCTTAGTTGAAGTACACTTCTTCTTATGATGAGGTCCCAGGCAGTTGAAACAGAGGCTCTTGGCGACCACGAACTCGTTCCTCTTGACTGGCGTCAATGCGTTGAAGTTCTTACATGCTGCGATAAAGTGCTGGCCCGTACAATAGGCACAGCATATCTTGGGAAGCTCCCCAGCTGGCTTCTTATCTTCTTGATGTAGAGTTGATGCTTTATCGGAGTTCCTCTTCTTGCCTTTGGTGATGTCCTCTCTAGTTCTTGCAAGCTGACCTTTCAGTTGACCGATGCTTCTGAGGCATTGCCTTTTTCTTGACTCAGCTTCCTCATACAGTCTCTCAGTGAGGTACTCATTATTTAGTATGAGGCGCTCGAGCAATTTCTCCTGAAGAGAGACGAATTCGGTCCACTCTCCTTCGATGATCTCTTTCTGGCTCTCCAACTTCTCCAGTGTGGTGTCAAGAATATTCCTTTCACACTGGTGTAGTTCTAGTTGAATTTCTGTTAAAGTATTGACCTTGAAACTCAGCTGTCTCATCCTGAATTCTTGAAGACCTGTCAGACCTGTTAATGGTAGTGTGTCTGCCCATGAGGGTCTCTTGTTGACATACTGGATTTGTTGAGGGTCCTTTGAGAGAGAGAGAGATCATCTGTTTTGTTGACTGTCTGCTTTGGGATGGTTCTAGTGTTGACTGGAGGCTCTTTGACTTCTGCTACTGAGGTATTTGTCACCTCAGTCTCGTTTTGTTGATTATCTGCATTATTTTCTGCAATCGGAGGAGTAACTGTCTCGTTACTCTCATCCTGTTGAGTGTCTGTGTCTTTTTTCTCGGTACCCGTGTCCTTGTCGGAGATGATAAGTCTGTGTTGAGTTCTGTTGAGAGTCGATTGGTTACCAACTGCTGGGGGTTTACCGACTGTTGAGATTCTGTTGATGCAGTCGATGTTATCGACTACAATGAGTCCTGGCGGTCGCCTGTTGCTTGGCTCACTGGCCCAAGTATTGAGGGGCTTCGATGATGCACGACCACTCCCGAGCACTCACAACACTCGATGTATTGTCCTCTGGCACTGTGTTTACAACCCCAACTTAGCGGAATCAAAACAAAGAGTCACAATGGCTGTTGATTCACAATCCTGTCGATTTGATGGCCCGTGTGAACCCCGAAAGTTCGTTACACACGAGGCGTCCTTTTATACTATTTCACAGGCACTTTTTTCACCTACACGAACCCACATCCAGCTCGAAGGACCAGTGTTTGGTGAGGAGCTAGGTTTAGGGTGGTTGTGGGGGTGTGATAAGAGGTGAGGCCGGAAAATGAATTCTAACACTGTTTCATAAAGTCACGGTTCAATGGTGGGATTGAACCACGTCGTAAAATACTATACACACTTTATATACTTGTCACTCAAATTTAGTTCGTTGAGAATCTCAAGAGCCGAAAACTTTCCATTTATCGATGTTCAATTTAAAAATGCGCTCATTTGTGAGATAATTCGATGATTAACAGCGATTTTTCATCATTTTTATTAATTTGCTTATTTAAAAATTTTAGATTTTTCAAAAATTAAGTCTGAGAAAATCGCGATTGAACAAAAAACACCTTTGGCTGCATAAATCTCGAAAATCTAAAGCCAATGTAGCGAGTGACCTCTCGTTTTGAAGGTTTTTTCATGTCCTTTAAGTGTGCTAAAAAGAAATTCAATATTTCTCTCGAATGAGGCCTCAAATATTGATGATGATCTGAAAAGGAAATTTTTCATTGAAAAAAAAAACAGAAATTTTCAAAAAATCATAACTCCCGCAATTATCGAAATTTTTAACTTCTTTTTTCTTTCAAAATGTTCGTCTGATGCCCAACAATTGGATGCCCAAAATCCCCGACATTGACTTTTATGGGTTTCGCATTTGGCGTGGTTCTGCTTATAGAGGTTTTCTGGACGTAACGAAGGAACACATATAAATCATGTTGTAGGGGGTCATATGTGCCCCAGGAGAGTCGTCTGTTTTTCTATTGTCACAATGAACATAGGAAAGGTATAAAGAAGCTATATGAATCTCACGAAGGATTATGGAGAGGTCATGTACGGTTCAAGAGCTTTTATATGCAGGTTATATGGGGATCATATGAAGGCTATAGGTGTGTCATATGCAAGTTTCAAGAGGGCTACATGAGCGTCGAGAAGTCATCATCGGGATATATGAAGGCCATAGAGGTCATACGGATGTTACAGGGGGGGTAGAAGACCCATATGAAAGTCAAGAGGCATTGTACAGAGGTCATAGGAGTTAATTAGTTAGGATTTTAGTAATAGTCCCAATTGCATATGTCCGAATTAGACACGTCTGAATCACACACCTCCGAATTACACACTTTCGAATAAGACATGTTGGATTGACACAGTCGAATCATCCAAGTGTAACTCAGAAGAACACAATGTAGAATTCGAAGTACACATTGTATTTTTTGTGAAATTGTACTTACAGAATGTGTAATTGGACATGTATTCATGTATTCGTAAGTTATGTGTAATATAATTCGGTGCATACATTGAATGTGTCAATCACGCGGCATCGTAGATGAATCCATGTTTTCATAAGATATGTTATGTATTGTATGTGTTAGTCATCAATTGTCATTCATCGTGTGTTCTTGGTTATTCTGCCAAGAAAACATTGTGGTGGTCTTCAAGTATGCCCTTGACACAGCTAATGGAAAAACAATGGGAGAGGGGAAGAAACAGTCGATGAACACAATTTCTAAAATTGGATGCGGTGAAGATGTCTCGATAGCTCAGTTGTCAAGACCAACTGCCCGAACCGCAGAAGATCGTGGGTTCGAATCTCAATCGATCGGTCCCATGGGCCCTCGTTTTTTTTTAATTTGTGCATTGACTAATCGAAACATTTTCGAGCTGTGAATCTCATCTCCCAAATCACTGGGAGTGAATGAATAGCGAATTGCTTCTCTTTCTCCGTTTAACATTGGCATTCCTCTACGAGGATCAGTTTTCTCCGATGTTCTGTTGTTCAAATCTCGTCGACTGTTCCTCGTCTGCTGGGTCTTCTGTCATGTTATGGATCAGTTCCCCTTGGAGTAACTTCTAAATTTTTCTCGAGGTAGTCCTGTTCTTTTTCTTCAAACCTTCTTGCATAAAGTCCCGTAGGATTAGAATGTGTTCTTATCTCTATGCTCCCTCGATGGTTGGGTTCAATAAAAAGGGGGAAAAGAGGAGTGTGAGTACACCCTGGGACTCACAATCAGATTCTAGTTTTTTAATTTATCGAACTCAAAATTTTTTGTGATAAATGGGTCATTTATCGCAATATGTAAGTATCAGTAGTGATACCACGAGACCTCGAAAATTATCGGATATTTCCCGATTGTTTTGTTGCGTAGCAACGAGAGGGAGAAGTTTTGCAGTTTAAAATCCCGATCGCGCAGCGCGAGGGATTTTTGTGCAAAACTTATCCCGATCGTTGATACGCAGGAAAACATGAGGGAAATGTTCGATTAATTTTGTAGGTCGAGTGGTATTCGATGGATTATTTTTGGTAATCGGATCCTTCCCAAACCGAATCATTTTGATTTTTTTTATGACTTTCTCTCACTCCACAGGATAATATTTGACAGTTATTTGGTTAGAGAAACAATTGCTAAGCTAGAGGGAAATTATCAAAAGCTAAGGGGAAATAACCACTGTAATTTTAATTGGGAAGTACTCCATGTTATTGAATACTGAACTGTGATTGTTCCAGGGAAGGCCAGATCCGATTACCAAAAATAATTACAAAAGAATTATTACACCATGATAATTTTCATGATCAGGATTTCTCTGACGAAAATAAAAATTAATTCTTTATGCACGGTGTCAGTATGGGTGAAACAGTATGGCTTGATATCTTTTGTAAGACGGGAGGGACAGCAAATTTATTCAACTAAAAGTTGTAGGATTCGGGAAGAAACTCACTGCTGATAAAATCTAGGCCCCCGTTGCTTATGTTTCTATACTACGAGCATGAAGTCAGCTTTCTCAAATGGCAACAACATTTTTCATCTCTTGAAAAGTTGTTCGTCTTGGCGAGAGAAATTCAACTATACCATATTTTCAGATGACGTCATCATTTTCACACGAATAACCGTACAAAAATCAAATGAAAGGAAGACTTCTTTGTTTCGACTATCTTATAGGTTTTATTCCGCGTATTGTACATGTCATTGTAGAAGATGTGAACAGTCATTGTAGAAGATGTGTAATGTTACCGCCATTAGCAACACGGTAGAACTCCAGCCGGCATCGGAAATTTTGAAGAAGAGATCGAAGGACACCAGGTGGAAGTTCGCGATGCATATCTGATCCGTTTTTGCAAATCCGTAGGGGTTGTCGGTGAATTGCCGTACGCAACATCTTTCACGTAATCCCACATATAAAAATCGATTCGTGTGAGGTCAAGAGATCGAAGTGGCCACTAGACAAACCCACCTCGGCCGATCCAATGATTGGAGAAAACAATGATTAGATGATCTCTCACATTAAGGGAAGTGCGGGGGTGTACCTTCTTGCTGAAACGATACCCGTTATCTAGTTGCTCACATAATATGATAGCATAATAATAATATAATAACAACATAATAATAATAACATAATAACATTCCAGGTTTCAAGCGTGGCCAGGTAGTCTAAATAAAGATATTTCCATTTCATTTAATTTTTGTATGATTATTCATATAAAACCGATGGCGTCGTCGGAAAATATGGTATGGTTGAACTTCTCTGGGCAAGACGAACAAATTTGTAGGGCTGAAAAATGTTGTTGCCAATTAAGAACACTGACTTTATGCTCGTAGCATCGAAACATAACAACGGGGGCCTACGTTACATCAGCACTGAATTTCCTCGTCCGAGCCCTACCAACTTTTATTTGAACAATTTTGCTGGCGCTTCCCTCCTACATAAGATATTAAGTCTTACTCTTTCAAATGGGTCACCCTGTTTATAAAATTTGATTCATTGTTTGATAAAGATGGGGAGAAAATGACTTATGGTGCCCTCTTGTAGAACGATAAAATAATTTTTAGGAAACATTTCTCTCCATGTAATTAAATTCTTCACCGTAGGTGACATTATTTATTGTTGGCATTGAATACATGAAAAGCTATTATGAACTCGAGCATAAAATGACAAGTATTAGAAGAAATTACTTATAAAAATTGGAAGAAAAATATTCTTAGTAAAGTTCAACAATAATTGTCGCACTATTATTACTATCACAAGCAATTGAGGATCAAGTAACAGTATGCTCTCTAGATGCGCACTAGGAATCCGTACTGATTAGACTTCTAACACGATGAAATACATTCCATATTAACAGGGGTACCATCTCAGTATATTGTACATTATGCTTTCGGTTGTCTGTATTGGTACACCGCGAGTATACGCGAGTGAGTTTCGGGAGGTTGAAGGCGGCAAGTAGTAGTAGGCAATGGAGTGTGGGGTTGTTACTGGAGGATGTCGACTATCATTTTGCCGATAATTAATTAAAGCTCGGGAAGGATCGATGTACGGTACACTGAGAGCTGTACCCTACTCATTATGAAACGTTGTACACCCGTTGGTATAATTCCGCTAGCCGTGCCTTCAGACTACCAGGCATATGCCAATAGTGCACTTATGTCTATATTTAATTCATGAGAGGGAAGTCTTGACTGATATGAGGAACAAATTTGATGGAACGAATAAAAAGGAAAATATTGAAAAAATTATAAGAATTATTAACAGCAGAAGTGTGTTTATTCCATTATTAAATTACTTCTGAAAATTGACGTTAAATTTGGAATAGAATAATTGATTATATATTCTCTTGTTCAGTTATCTCAAGAATAAAACAAGTGGGAAGTTGCCGATGTATACCATATAGTATAGCTTTTTTTGCTAATAAATTAGCAATATGCTTCCGAATGGTCATGTTGCATTTTTTTCTTCCGTATATGATTTATATTTTTATATTTTACACAATAGGGGGCTGCACCGAATCCAACGCATTACAGAACTTGGCTGTTTAGCTATATATGGAAAACTGCGTGCGCCGTTGTGCTTTTTACATAACACAATAACCCTCCTGGATTAATTTGATCCAACAATTACTTCAAAATTACTGACGACAATGATTACAAAGAAGATGAGAATGGAATATTTATACTAGCAACGTCATTATTTAAAGTCTACACCTGTTCTTTTTTGTAATTTCTGTTTGGGTTTTCTGGAGAGGACATGGGTTATGGGTCCCAACTAACTGAAATATCAATTTTTAAAAAAATGATATCTTAGTTGCTCATAACAGGTTTGCATGAATCCTTCAAATTATTAAATAAATAGATTAACCTTAAAGGAATTTGAACCTTTTTTTTTATTCAAATAAGCAACGAAAGTGTATTTTCCACAATCATGGAAAGGCAACAAACTTTCGAATACCATGAGCGATTCCTGAAATTCTTGCATAAATCAAATGAAAGAATGATACCATTTATATCATAACAAAATTTCAACAGAATATAACTGAAAAAAATTTATTTATTCATAATTGACTGAGTTTGAAACATCACATTTGAAGAAACCATGAAAAAGCTAATTTTCGGAGAAACTGATGAATAATTTGAAATTTCTGAAAATTATCATAAAAAAATTAAGTCAACGGAGGCAGCTATCGTAACCATCGTTCAACTTTCACTTAAGGGCATCAATACAAATATTTCAAGCCATGATACAATTCATTCGAAGCCAGGAATCCAAAGATCTCTGCGGAATTCTGATTTTCAAAAAAAAATTTTTTTTTGCAAATTTTCACAAAAATCACAGTAACGATTACTGCTGTCGTCTTCATCTTCGAACTTGATCGAAAGGGCATCTCAACAAATTTTTTAAGCCGATATTTAATGAATTTGAAACATTTTTTTTTATTTATCGTAAAAAAACAAATTTTTGAAAAAATTCAAAAATTTTAAAAATGCTTTAATGAATTAAATTTCAATTAATGGCAGTAGATGGGGCTCAGTAAGACCTACCTTTGAGAGAGAAAAAAAATTGAATTCCATTGTTGAACTGGCGAATAATTGAAGAAAAAGTTTGTTACATTCGTACATACATACCTACACACGTGCTGACACGGTCTAAAAATTGCATTTTCGGATTTTTTGGATCATAATGGGTTGATATAACACACAAAATCGAAAATTTAATTTTGGTCGATTATAATGCTTCCATTCGAAAGCAAAATTCATAAGAAATTCTCAAAACAGATATTTCAGTAGATAATATTCTCTGCTTCAAAAAATTATGTTCATATTTCATACTTAAACCATTACGGTGATAGATAAGGACTACATTCAAGAAGAAATATTCCATCCACTTTAATTCATCTTTTTACCATTAAAGAATTATGCACGATACCGGAATGGATCATCAGGAGAAATGATACACACTAAATTGGTTCTTGGACATGAAAACTCTCTTGATACTTCCTTCTAATACTTGTTTTCCCCTGTACAATCGCCGAATTAAAAAGAAATACTTTACGAGACGATTTTTACAGTTTCATCGCTAATATTCATCACCATCGTTCCCGCTGAAATCACTCGAAACTCTTCCCCCAAAAAATGAAAAGTCACATTTTCCCACTTTCGCAATTTCCCGTTTTTTATTCCCTATCTGCGTATACAGCTCGCGTCTGAACCGTACAACTTTTTTACCCCTAGACGTTTACGGATGGTGAATGAGAAGAGGGACACCACCAGAGACTGGCCAAATCTTAAATTGGACATTCTTCTGCGATTCGTTTGCAAGATAACAATAATGAAGTACCGCAAAGCCCCATTTTCCATTCCCCTCTAACCCACCGCTCTCCATTCACTATTTTTGCCTCTTCCTCGTACAATGCAATCTCCTCACGATTAATTTTTTTACTCTATTTTTCAACTCATCCTTAATAATTGAATTTCGTATATTCTTAATTGGAAGACGAGATTGGTGGTAAAAAATGAGGATATTAAATTGTGATATTATAAATAGTAAAGGTAAGGAACTTAAAGACGTGATTAGACCAAGAATAATGTTGATGAGAAAAAAGATAGGCTCGTGGTCGTCCCATCCCTCGTAACGTTTCCATTCTCTCCATTCAATGCTCTATACGCATTTCCATCACCAACATTTCCCTGTACTCTTGAGAATGAATTACAACATCAAAATAAAAGAAACTCCTCAATAAACATTTCAACACCCCCTGATTATTCAGTTCCCCCGCTGGGGTCTAAAAACCCTCATCAGGTCAACGATAAAACTGACAGAAAAAACCTGATGCTTCATTGTCAATGTAATATCTCCTTGAAGCACCTTAACTCAATAATTGATATGTTTGTTCCCCCGTGGAATTCCATATTCCTTACTCATACCACGTAGACTGCTATTTTCTCTCAGAAAAGACTTGTGACGAAAAATAGAAAGCTACTTGGAGCTTTTTCGCACGTCAATATGAGAATGCAGGGAATGCAGGGAAAATCTGTCTGAAATATATGCAAGGATTGAGTTATCTACAATAGCTAGAATGGACCATTTTATATCCCTCCTCCGGCTCCTTCATCCCCACGAAACGTGAAATTCATTTCTCAATGTCTGGAAGATGAAAAGGAAGGATTTGTATAATTATTTGATGGTACTTTGAATATTATCGAGGGATACTCATTTTCAACGGGTTTGATTAATGACTGCACAGCTTGAAACAGTTCATACCGAATTATAACGGTGAATTTAATTGTTCATATACAGTTGAAACTTACGAAAACGACAATCATAAAAATACGGTTATTCAGTAACAAAATGATGAAAACGTCCTAAGTCAGCTGGATATTTGTTATCATGAAGATCAAGGGACGCGGTTGCATCCCGTCACCAAGAACAGATATGCTCCTGCCATATTATACGCAAGTCAACTTCTCTACCAACCACCCAAATATCTTTCCTTTTTTTTACATTTTTTATCCCATTCCAACATATTTTTAATTTTAAAAATCTATCATTCGAGTCCCAGTTGTCATTTTTTCAAATTTTATAAACCATAGTTGACTGAGAAAATCATTTCTTCATAGATCACGTGTTGGGATTTTCGTCAATTCATTTCTCTAAGTCCTCTAAGCGGAAATTATAGTGGCAAAGTTGGTACTTCTGGTACTGATTTCGGATGAGTGTAGGGAGTTGGCTGTTGTCCGAGGTCACGCCGATATTCAAAAATAATTAGTGGATTTTAAATGTGCCATTCACCTATGGTTGAATAGTCGTGACTACCATACTATTCAAATAGAGTCAAGTGGAACTCGTTTTATGATCTTCAGTTCTTGATTTTTCGCATGATACACAGAAAAAAAATTTGCTTCAATTGAGTATCGAGATACGCGGTAGCGTATCGGCCAAGTCGCGTTCGATAACCTAAAATATATTTAACGACGAGAGCTACCAAGTATCTATCCACGACACAACTTCCCCTTCCACTATCCTCAACTGATTTTTCATCAACCAATAAAAAATGCGACCATTTAGACGAAAACTGTTCTTAGTTACAGTTATAAATCGCTTATCCACTTTCCACTGATGTAATTATCAATTTAATTCGTTCTATATTTACGAAGATATGCACATAGCAACGAGCTATCATGCACATTTTTCACGTTCGCATTATCTTCAACTGTAACGTCCCGACATTGATTTTCATAGATGGCGCTATAAATCGACCATAATACTCCGCGAGATTCCAATTATTATTCGAAAATAATTTTAAAATTATACTTTGAATGCACTATACTGAGAAAAATCGAGAACAAAAGGAACAATGAACAAAGGGCGAAAATAACTTCATAAGCGTGAAAAAAAAACCGTTGCAGAAAAGTCGTAAACGTCAAGTACTTCAGCTTTAATCCAAATTTATTGCTCTCCAAAATTCGTCACAGAAAGGCTTTTCCTGAAAATTCAAACCTCAGAGAGCAAATAAACTCAATGGTCACGGTCGTAAAATCGTAAAATCTCAGTTCTGGAATATTTCGAAAGTTCTCTGTTTCATGTGGTCCACACGTGTTTGGGCACTCCTTTGTTCATTGTATCGCTATGCTGAGGGCCCGAGGGCTCCAGATTGGAAAGTCGCGACGTTGCGCGTTTTCTCTCTTCTCCCTCTTTCGTTTTCCATGTTCTCTTTTAAGTTACCCCTCTTCCCTGTCCGCTGGGCCAGGTTTGCGCGCGCAACTTTTGGTCTAGTGGTGGTCTTGAGAGCCAACCCTTAGATTTTAAGGGTATTTTGAGTTAGTCCTATCGTGGCTGTTGTTCCGACAACTTTTCAAGCTTCTCTCTTCAATTAGTTTTCATACCCATGGGTAAACTTTTCATTAAAGTTTAGTTAGACTTTTCATAAGTTTATTGAGTTTGTAGTTCACAGTTTAAAGTTTTTTGAGTTCAAAAAGTTTAATAAATAAAGTGTTAATGTGCTCTACTAAGCACTGGTCTAATGGATTGATTTCGAAAACAAACCTTCAACCAAATTATTCCGTGACGAACGAGTCAACTTCGATGGAGTCCTCATTAGAGGTTTAGCGGGTAACGTATCCAGTCTTCATGTTTGGCGCTCAATATTTCAAAAGGCGCCACTGTGGTCCTAGTAACATCGACAAGACATAACACAAACGAGAACAGTTACACTCGAGCCATTGAGTTGGCAGCGCAACTCGAATTCTCATTTTTCGTGTCCAGAAATTGCCAACAGTGTCCTATGTTGTATAGTGTCATGGAGAATAGAGGGAAGAAGGCCAAACAGCGGTGGGTGGGACACCCACAATCATGTCACGCAGCATGTAGTTCACATTGTTTCCGGTGGTGGCAGTAGTAGTCGCTCGCGTGGTAAAAAAGATTATTAGCATTGTGGAATTAATCCTACTAACAATTTCTTCAATTCTGATTTTGACCAATCAGAGTGCAGTATTCGGGGTCACGTGATGTGTTTCACACTGATAATTCCCCGACTGCAGGAAAATTATCAGACTGATAATTTCCCTGTAGCCTGTCAATTGTTTTTTATGAATTTGGTAGATATTCCTCACATTTTGGTGAAATGTGTCCCGTAACCCCGAACACTGCACCCTGATCGGCCAAAATCAGAATTGAACAAATTGTCCTCCGAATACCCGTCCACCTTCAAAATTCATCGGATATTTCTTGAATGTTTTGTTGCAGAGCAATGAGAGGGATTTTGCAGATTAAAATCCCGAGCGCACAGCGCGATGGATTTCACTGCAAAACTCATCCCGATCGTTGATATGCTGGAAAACTTGAGGGAAATATCCGATAATTTTGAAGGTCTTGGGATATTATAGCTGAGAATTCCACTCCCTTTCCGTGCAATAATTTGACAATATTACATTAAATCCTCAACAAATATCTGCAAACACTCTTGTAGCAAATGGAAAAAATTACAGATGTTTTCTGAATGAGACTCCATGAGTGACGATGGTTTGAAAAATAATTTATGAGAGAACTATGTAATAAATTTTAGTAATATAAATTCAACTGAGGTAAAAATAGCAATGTAAATGACGAACAAAAAAAATATATATTCACCTTAATCTGGTAATTCGTTCACCAGATATGGACCGTAGGAGGCTTGTGAGAATACAAACAATTGAAAATTCAATAGCGAAGCGGTGAACCGGGTTAAGTCGATTTTGACTACCAGTCAGTTTTTGATGGATATCTCGGAATCTAAAAGAGATGGAAAAATTTTTATTATGACTTTTTTTGTAGAACCGATTGAGGGTTATTGAAAAGGTCATGAGAAAAAATTTTCTATCTCTCTTAGATTCCAAGATATTCATCAAAAGCTGGCCAAAAGTCAAAAACGATTTAACGCGGTTCACCGCTTTGCTACTGAATGTACTCGATTACTAAAAATCCAAAAATAAAGGAAAAAACAATTTCCTCTTGAATATTGGACTATTTTTTGGGGCAAATTGTAACAATATTGCGATTGTTAATATTGCGATTAGAACATGATCTCAAAAAAATATTCTATTGGTGCGAGAGAGAGACATATCTTGAAACCCAACGTTTTGCCGACAATGTGAAGTGTAGCGCCCCCATGCAATTTGTCCAAGGGTGGGATCTTTATGGCACTTCAGCGGTCTATTCTGTATTTTGAAAAATTGGCGGTAGAGGTCTACAAGTACCAAGAATCTCATCGAATAATTCCCTCTTCAACTTTGTATAACATAAATATGATATTTGCCAGTGCCGATGTATTTCAATTTCCATGTAGTTACTGTGTGCTGATTTTAGTAATTTGTTTCTCAATTGCGATGCAGAAAATTCTTTTTTTATACATGAAACAGTGATGAATATTCCGCGGGTATTGGAACCCGCATTTATCATAGTCGACGAGGAATTACGTGATCAAGAGAGAAAGATCAGAATTGAAAATGTTAGAGTGTCAAAGGGTCATGAGGGCCAGGTGGAAAAGATAAGTCGAGTTTCCATAAGGGTCAAAAGCAATTATACAACCTTCGACATGTTCTCCTCGACCTTTCACCCTCTTTCAACCCCCAAGCATGACTGACTCTAAGAATTATTGAATCTTGAGACTGTTTGATATATCTGATTGCTCTGCATGTTTTTATGGTTTCCTCTTGCGATAGCTCGATGTTTAATGGCTTTTTGACGCTTATGGAAACTCGAGTCATCTTTTCCACCTGGCCCTCATCACTCTTTGACAATTGAAAACGTTTCGTCCGGGTGTAGAATACTACACTCTGAATTCTTCATTATTGTTAAAAAGAGCTGAACGAGATTGCATAATCAATCATTGGAGAAATGGTATTAATACTGAACCCGAAAAAAATTACGTTCAAACTTACGTTGCTCTTTCAAGAGTAACTGCTAAGATGACTTATACGTAAATGAAATCCAATTTCATAATTTTCGTATTTGATAAGGATAACCAATGGCATGGAAAGTACATGTGAATTTTTGCAAAAATTTTGAAGTATTTTTCAAGGTTGTGCCGTGTAGTTTTATTTCTTATGAACTTTTACACGCGTCGTGGAGATCGAATGTGTCAATAATTTTTTAAAGACTCAATTATTACATCCCTTAACAGAATTAATTTTTATCTCCACAGAAAACTTATTACTCATCAAAATGAAAATCCTCATTTCTACTCAATTCAGTGATTTTTAGGCGCTTCTAGCACGCTGGTTATCTGGCCGTTTTTCATCCCGATTCCGTTGATGGATTATGGAACTATCTGACAATAATTCGAAGAAAAAAATTTTGTTCCCCACCAATTCAATTCCGAAGAAAATAATAATGATCAAAGTAATTGTTATAATTTTTTTTATAATTACAGTTTATGAGAAATCATTTTCATTCCGAAGAAAATGCGAAAGATAAGTCCTAAATTTTCCAATAATGACAGATGTTCGGGCTCATACGGTGCTTTTACAACGGTCGTAAACACAGACATTGAGCCTAGGCAAAAAATTTGACCTGCTGAACTATCCTGCGCTGGGAAGGCACTGAACTCTCATCATAGAGCTGCAAGCAGCCCGATTTCCTTTCACATAGTAAACGTTGATGTACTAGTCGCTAATTTTTTTTAATCGATAGATATTAATACGTAGATTAAACTTTGCTAATGATTATTGGCGTTTGAACTGGAGCCCATATAAGAAGAACAATAACAAACAGCCTCTAAAAAGACCTTTTTCGCAAATTGTGAGAAAATGGTCAACTCTTTACAATTTCTGACAAAATTATACAAATTTTAAAAGTCCTTCAAAATGCTTTTTTGAAGCTCTCAAGGAGTTCTACATTTTTTGTTTTCTGCTTTTTTTGTCTAGAAACGTCCTGAACTAGTAATTTCAATTAGTTTATAAATGTTATTAAAAATGAAAGTATTAGTGGCTATTTTTTTTACTGATTGGTAGCTTTTAAGATTTACATGAAATTTTGTGTATGGGCCATTCCGCCAAATATCTGCGGAAATCTGGCCTCAAAATTTTCGATACTTTTTTTTTGCTTCTTTGTAGTACTTGTGTATAGAAAAAAAGATTTCTCGACTAGGAAAGGTCCCGTCTTTTAATTGGAGGGGCTGCGCAAGGTTTAACGATTTTACGCGAAAATTGTTCAATCGAATTGAACGTTTGTAGAAATGCTTAGAAAAAAAAATCAAAACATAGTTTTTGATCGGAAATTTTCGGAATTTCCCGGAAATGATGTTCATTTTCTCCCCCCACCCCTCCTCCATCGTGAAAATCGAAAAAGAAACTTTTAACGTCATTTTTGACAAATTCGCCATTTTTTTTAAATCTAATATTTTTTTTTGAAAAATTTAGAAAATGTCTGATCAAAATCATATTTGAAACTTGTTCGCTTCTATAATGCTCAAGTAAAGAAAAATAACAGACAAAAAAATGAATATTCGAAAAATGATGAATATCATAGAACNTCGAAAAAGAAACTTTTAACGTCATTTTTGACAAATTCGCCATTTTTTTTAAATCTAATATTTTTTTTTGAAAAATTTAGAAAATGTCTGATCAAAATCATATTTGAAACTTGTTCGCTTCTATAATGCTCAAGTAAAGAAAAATAACAGACAAAAAAATGAATATTCGAAAAATGATGAATATCCAACCAAGATCAAGACCATATTTCATGGAAACATTCTCTATTTTCCATAGTATCATCATCTTCTATGGAAATATCGTCTTCTTCCTACAATATTATTATTTTTCGAATATTCGCTTTTTTAGAATCATTCTTCTGCAGATGAACATCATAGGAGCGAACAAGTTTCAAATATGATTTTGATCGAAAATTCTCTGAATTTTTTAGATAAAATATCAGATTTGAAAAAAAAATGGCGAATTTGCCAAAAATGAAGTTTAGAGGTTTCTTTTTCGATTTTCACGAGGGAGGTGGGGTGGAGGGAGAAAATGAACATCATTTTCGGAAAATTCAGAAAATTTCCGCTCAAAAACTATATTTTGATTTTTTTTTCTTAGCATCTTTTAATACGTTCTATAAGAGCGAAAAATTTCAAGTCTAAAACTCGTAATCATGCGGACGGCCTCTAATTAAGCCGCGGGACCTTTACGCGTTGAAAAATCTTCTTTTATATACATAAGAATTCAGAAGAAGCAAAAAAAAAATTGTCGAAAACTTTGAGGCCAGATTTCCGCCGATATTCGGTGGAATGACCCGTATAGTTTTCATGTTTTCGGATGATGCATTCATAAAAGAACGATAATAAAAGAGGAAAACCGTCTATGATGACTGTACTCAGTCAGTATTACGCTTCAGGCGGCAGAAGGTGACAAGGAAAATCTACGATAATGTCAGGGAGTGGTGGAAGAGGGGGTTCCATTCATTAGGCCAGAAAAATTGTCCTTCAACATTTCACGTATCAAGTTTTTAATAACTTCTTTTCCTTTGCTTTTTTGTATTTTTCACTCTTTGATTATTTTTGACATATTGAGAATTTTATATTTCTCATATATTTGAAATAAATGTCAACTACATTTGTAACAAAAAAGCATTAGATAAATCTAACATAATCTGAAGAAAACCTGGGAGCGTTTATTCAACATAGAAGGTGAATTATACTTATTTCCTTCAACTCTGTTTTATATCATTATTTTTCGAACCATTTTAATTAATTTCATACGTTTTCCTTCAGATTGAAAAGATATATTTTGTCCATCAGGGCTATCCAATTCTCACTATGTCGGGAAAAATCAAAGACTAAAGAATACAAAAAAAAACAAAGAAGACGAAGTTTTTGAAACATTGCTACATGAAATTTTGAAGAATTATTTCGCTGATCTAATGAATGAAATTTTCTCTACCACCACACGTTGACATTGGGGCGGGTTTGCCTTACCGCCATTCTGCCGACTGTAGTGCTACTAACGAACCAGTTATTACAGGTTTACGTCCTTTATTATCATTCTTTTATTAATACATCATACAAAAACATGAAAACTATTTACAAAATTTCATCTAATTGTTACAAACTATCGGTCGGTAAGAAAAGACGGCACTAGTACTTCCATTTTTCAATAATATTTATAAACTAATTGAAATTACTAGCTCAGGACGTGATTAAACAAGAAAACACATAAGACAAAAAATGTAGAACTCTTTGAGAACTTTAAAAATAAATAATATAAAAAATTAAAAAAAAATCGACCGTTTTCTTACAAATCGGTAAAAAGGCCTTTGTAAAGGTTTTTTCAGTATTTTTGCTTCCGAATGGAAGCCTTGTAAATGACGGATTTTTCGATTCGCTAATTTTGATGGGAAACGATGTAAAATGTCATAAAACGTGGAGAAATTATTTTTTTACAGTCACGTCTGTATGTATGTGTGTTAAAACTTGGATTATGGGTGCACAATTTTTCGCAAATTCAACATAAATACGGTGAAATCAGTAGATAGAAATCTGAAATTTTGCCCACTGATAGCTATGAATAAACTCTATTTTGACGCGCTGGTTCAGCTCAATCAGCCTAGTAGTTCCTGAGATATAGCAAGTTGTTTAAATTTCGTTTTTCATCAATATTTCGGAAACTACTGTACCGATTTGACACTTTTTTTTTCAAAATACTCAGCTCGATCACCTCTATCCAGACCAATCAAAACTTATACGCCGATCATAGAAAGTTTCGGAAATATTGTCGTTTGTCTAGTTTTTCACTGAAACTGTTGTTCGCATGATAACTTGAGAAAAAATTGTGTTAGCGAGTGGAAATTTGGTACGATACTAACTCTTACAATAATAAAAGTTATTATTTTAGATCGGCGCAATCGGCCTTGCGGTTCCTGAGATATTTGCCCTTTTGTGTAAATATGATTTGTTATGATATAGATCAATAAAAATATACAGGGTGTTTCAGAAGTACATGTACATCTGAACGCCCTAGGATCAGGGGGTGATTCTGAGCAGAAAAGTCCTCTTGCACTTTTTGATCAGACTCACCCCTAAAAAGTTATTGGCGATGAAGGGTGGGCCAATGGGGTGTGATTTGTAAGCGGGCGCACATCCATGTCATATGCAGCATATGTGTGTGTGCCCGCCCCACCATTCTACGAGACAAAAAAGCGCAACGATAATGCTCTCTCTCTCTCTCTCTCTCTCTCTCTCTCTTTCTCTCGCTCTCTCTCTCTCTCTCTG
>NW_021680606.1:86762-136230 GCF_001412515.2 Diachasma alloeum | reverse complement strand
CTCTCTCTCTCTCTCTCTCTCTCTCTCTCTCGCTGTCCTTTCCGCTTTCCTTTTCATATTAAAAATTACAATCTACATATTTTCGAGTCTCTTGGATGTTTGTGAATTAGTTAAGAGTATTTAACATTCTTTTCAGTCACATTTATGTAATTTACTATTTGCAAGAATTTACGATTTTGTATTGATTTTGGCAACAGCAGACCTCGTCAGTACAATTATGTTTTATTATTGAATATCGACTTATACCTATCCCGTTTCGAGTTTAAGACATTGGTTTGTTGGTTTCTCCATCGATGATTGGTATTGTTAATTGATGGTCTCGTTCACGAATCCACCCTCTTTTTACGACCCGCACACTGAGCAACCAAGTGAATCTCGTACCCTGATAATCCACATTTTTGCGTATGATTTTCGTTATGTTTCTTGTCGTTATTGGAACTTTGGTGACTATCAGCATTTAGTTTTAAGAAAATACGCTTCCATTTGCGGTTCGTCGATTCCGCGTTGCTAAATATCGGCTAGCGCCCTAAATATTCGAAGTAAGGATTGAATGAACAGCTGCTTGTTCCTGGAGTCCAGTTTTATCGTTATGGTTTTTGGCGTTTTAGATTTGTCGGATTGCGAGAACGAAGGTAATGATGTGGCCGTGTTTGAATGACCGAGCATTTTTTCAGTTAGCGTTTTTGAGTATTTGTTGAGAGCAACGAAAAATCATTACATACGATTACAGAGATATAATGAGTTTGATGGAATTTAATAGAGCACGGACTTACCTTCTTTATTCGCTCCGCTTCTGATCTCTGTGGCCGTCGGAGGTGCTGATGGTTGAGCCATTTCTGAAAATTTAAAAGGTTTTTTCAGTGGCTCTGTAGTAATTCAAGGAATAGTCAATATTTAGTAAAATGACCCCTATAAATTTTCGATTTCTTCTCTTGAGCATTGCTAATCAGCAATGTCCTGTGACGTCAGAAGATGTGGAACGCGATTTAAATTCCCATCTTTAGTGAAAAATGATTGCCGTATAATAGACGAAGGAGCTCGAAACGGCAGGCTCGCTTCTATGAAATTTATTTAGTTAATAGTAATTGTATATCGGCCATGTAGCATTTGATTACTTCATTTGAAGATGATACAAAATACAAGCCTCCAAATATACGGGTGTGAATATAATGGTCAAAATCTAAAAGTCAAAATATAAAGGTCAAAATTTAAGCGTCACAAGGGTCAAAATCTATGTGTCAGATTGTAAGGATCAAAGTCTAAGGATCCGAAAATGAAGGTCAGAAGGAGTTAGCATTGAAGGCTACTCCGCCCCCGCCACTGTGACTATCAGCATTGAATAATTGAAAATAATAGCAATCAGATCAATGAATTCATACGTATTCCTCTAATTGTTCCAGTGAACTTGTTCCAGAAATATAAATATTCATAATTCAATGTTCTCGAGGTAATTCTATTCTGCATTTTTTCTATTTTCACATTTTACAACGGCACCATTTTTCCAAAATTGATACGACAGCGGTTTTTAACTTCCCGACCCGAAGAGAGGAAGTTATTGTAATGACCCCGAAAATCGAATTTGGAATTTCCATGATTTCTCCACATTTCTCGGCCTTTCGAATCATCCTGAAACGTTTTTGGAGACATGTCTGTATGTGTGTGTGTGTGTGTTTTTCTTTTTTTTTTCGAGTTCTTGGGGCAAATGTACCTAACTGTACGATAGTGGACAATAATATGACGGTAACTGCCACCCTGTCTGGGCCCCTTACCCACTAAACCACTTGACCCCGGAAATTCGTCAATCCTACTTTCCCTCGCGGCACCACTTTCAAGTATTACTTCGCGAGTGAGGTCTCAGCTATTCGCTCTTCCTCATTTTCCACCTAATGTACATCCCCCTACCCTACTAAGATGTTGTGCGTGGGTAGGAGGTTCCAATAGGTTCTCCGTCTATCCTGCAGCTCTGCGCTCGCGTTCCTCTCTTCTGAGCTCCTTCATGACTTCTGCCGCGAAGTTGCTCGTTGCGTCCCAAGCTGCCTGCGATGATAGCATAGCTTCCACCAGGTTCCCAGGCGAGACTTCCCTTTCCAGGGCTGATTTCCAAGTACGTCGGCTCTCACTGAAACGGAGGCATTTGAAAAACACATGTTGCGAATCTTCGTCATCTCCTGTGCAGACCGGGCACTTCGGGGAGTCCTCATGTTTGAATTTTTTAATATAAGCCCGAAAGCACCCATGTCCCGACAGCATCTGTGTGAGATAATAATTGACATCTCCATGATTGCGATTCAGCCAGATATCCACCCGTGGGATCAGAGGATAAGTCCATCTCCCGTTGGTAGATATGACCCAATTTAGTTGCCATCGCTGCAGACTCTTACGCCTCTCTTCCGCGCTGAGTTCTATTGTGCTCAGTGCTTCCGATTTCCTTCGTCGATACAGAGATTTCCGTTCCTCGGCCAGAACTTCTATAGGTAGCATCCCGGCGATGACGCACACTGCGTCCTTGGACACCGTACGGTATGCACTCGCAACTCGCAGAGCACTCAGTCGGTAGACTGGTGCAACCTTCCGCCGTGATTCCTGCAACTGTAGTGCATCAACCAAAATGGCAATACCGTACGTGAGCACCGATGTGATCGATGTGTGTGTGTGTGTGTGTGTGTGTGTGTGTATGTACGTATGTGAACAAAATTTTGTCCAACGATATCTTCTGAACAAATGAAGCGATTCGAATTTTTTTTTTCAATCGATGCGTTTTGATGTAACTTAGAACTTATTAGATTATGAGATCGATCGGCTCAGCAGTTTGTCAGTTATTCGCATAAAACATGTGAAAAATGACGATTTCGTGAAAATTCAAAGATTCTATCCGAATAGCCCGGTGGCTTGGCGCAGTGGGTAAGTTCGTTGCTTCACATGCGAGAGGTTCCGAGTTCAAATCCCGGCCGGGTAGAATGGTGCGATCTAACCATTTAAAGTCTTGATCATCATCGCAGTATACCCTAACCGGGTCGAAGCAATGTAAAATAACGATAAAAAAAAAAGATTCTATCCGAGGGAATCTTATAATTCTCTTTTTTTTATTTCAATCGATGCGTGTTCATGTAACTTAGGAG
Organism: Diachasma alloeum; assembly: GCF_001412515.2. Classification (NCBI taxonomy): domain Eukaryota; kingdom Metazoa; phylum Arthropoda; class Insecta; order Hymenoptera; family Braconidae; genus Diachasma; species Diachasma alloeum. The sequence continues at coordinate 133,111 of NW_021680606.1, read as the reverse complement.
TGATCAGTGTATGAAGGCGACCGTGTCAGTGGTTTATTAGTTATTCGCATGAAATATGTGTGAAAATGACAAAAATTCAAAGATTTTATGCCGAGAAATGATGTGATTATTATCTTTTTTTCAATCTATGAGTGTCAAAAAAAAACTTTGAACCGATGAGTATATGAGGACGATTGCCTCAGCAATTTCTTAGTTATTTGCATAAAACATGTCAAGGAATGACAATCTCTTCAAAATTCATTGCATTCACCTAGAAAAATCATTTCATTCGCATTTTTTTTCCTCCATGGTAAGTCGAATTCATCCCCAACCCCCAAGCATTGGAAATTCGATGTTTTTTATCAAGAAATTAACAAAATAAAATTCCAACGATTTTTTTTCTTCGAAATACTTTTTAACTTCCTGACCCGAAGGGAGGAAGTTATTGTAATGACCCCAAAAATCGAATGTGGAATTTCGATGATTTCTCCACATTTCTCGACCTCCGGAATCATCCTGATATATTTTTGAAGACATGTCTGTGTGTGTGTGTGTGTGTGTGTGTGTGTGTGTGTGTTTGTATGCGTGCGTACGTATGTGACCAAAATTTTGTTCAACGATATTTCCTGAACGGATGAAGCGATTGATTTTTTTCTTCATTCAAACGATGCGTGTTTATGTAACTCAGCACTGTTTAGTTTATGAAAACAATTGTCTCAGCAATTTTTTATTTATCCACATAAAACTTGTAAAAAAATGCCAAAAAGCGGTAATTTCATAGAAATTCAACCATTTTACCTAAGGTAACGATGGGATTGGAATTAATTTTGTGTAATAACGATGCGTCTCCACATAACTTGGTTCTCATTGGATTTTGAGCAAAATCGCATCAGTGGTTGTTGAGTTTTTTAAATAAAACTTGCGAATTTAGCATTTAAAAAAAATGGAAAGTTGGAAAATTTTAGAGTGGGTTAACTTTGAAGTTACAAAATTTTGAAGTGGGTCAACTGTGAAGCTGGAAAATTTTGAAGTGGGTCAACTTTGAAGTTGCAAATTTTTAAGTGGGTCAGCTTCGGAGTTGAGAGAATTTTGAAGTGGGTCAAGTAAAAAGTGGGTTTAACTCAAACTTCAATCAAGTTTGAGTTAAATTACGTTGCAAATGCCTTCTTTGCGAAATCACCCTAAGGGTAATGCCACAATAGATGCAACGCTAAATGCATGCAACGCATGAAATAATTATTCAACTGTTTTCCGAATATTTCTGACAATGACTAGCGTTGTGTATAGCGTGTGCCGCATTCACTGTGGCATGACCCCAGCGTCACCAGAAACAAATGGTCAGGAAGTTATTGGTTCGACCCGTAATGAGTCACACCCCATTCCACCAATCCCGAACGGTCATACCACAAAGAGGGAGCGCGCGAAGCGCGCTACCGGGCTTGATTTTCAATTTTTATTTCATTTTAAATTGAGAACAATACTTGTCTGAATTTGGATAATTTTCAATTATTTTTATGGTCATATGGAGCTAAAGATTGCAATTTCATTGAATGTTCCAAAGAGAAAAATAACACATGTTTCTTAACAGCAATTACATCACTTCGCCTTTTCCATTTCACTTGGAATTTCTGGAATTTTTCTTTATTTTTATTTTGCATCGCTTCGATCTAGTTAGGGTATGCTGCGATGATGACCAAGACTTTAAAATGATTAGATCTCACCATTATACCCAGCCGGGTTTTGAACTCGGTACCTTTCGCACGTGAGGCAACGAAGTTACGCACTGCACCAAGCCACCGGGCTTCTGGAATAATTTGCTAGCAATACAGGTCAATAAGAAATCGAAAAATATTCGATTAAGAGAAAAAATTACAATGTCCTCGGATCCAATGAGTTTCACGATTGTGACAGTTAAATGTTTAGGCTGTGATTATTAAGAGATCAGCATAATGGTTTGATATATGCTGAATGATCATAGGGAGATAGGTTTCTGATTAGGGGATATAGTCTGTACACAAGACACGTTGGGCCATGAATACGCGACACGTCGTAAGATGCAATCTGGCATCAACCATCGCCCGTCCTACCCGCCGGTCCCGTTATCCTTCATCGCGCTATGCAAATAGTGTAGTTATCGTCTGTCGTATGGGGCTGACGTAATATTGTCACCCCGAGCGCACTCACGGAATGAAACAATCTTGAGTGAGCCGTGTGGCACATTTCTGATGGGCTATATGTCTGCTTTGACCAGAACATCGATTAATCATCCCGGAAAGGTAACCATTTGATCGGATATTCGACCATTAAATTACGTTTTTAGCAAATTTCATATTATTAAGTTTTTCTCTCGTACACTCTTTCGGGTTTTTACGATTTATTCCCTTTTCACCCTCCAACCCCTTGTGCCGCATCCACCAAAGGGCGAGGAAAAACCGCATTTGACGGAAAAACATGCCCAGGTACAGTCGTCTCTTGCGAGACTCCCGCTCGACAATGAAACCATGAGATTTAGAGTGTCACAAATTTAGCCCCTCCCCCAGCCGGGGATTGAATCCGGGTCTTCCGCATAATAATCCCATACTCTAACAATACAGCCACCGCCGTCCGTAGATTTCAAATTATTGTTTTTTCCAAAAAAATTTGTATGATTATTATGAATTTTTTCTTATGTGAAATGTATTGATTTATTCTATAAATTTATTGAATGTGGATGGATAAACAAGTTTCAAAACCCCAACAGTTGTTTGGAATGCAAGCTCTCAAATATAGAATGATCTGAGTCAACACATTTCAACTCATGCGCTGAAATAAAAGAGAAGAGTCACCCAGATAATATGCATTGAGACATTTTTCTTGCAAACAAAATAGACTAATAATAAACCCACTCTTTCAAGTTATTGAGAAACATCCACGTCCGCAATTTCTAATAACAAATAAGGATTAGACAGCAGCAAACTGACGAATAACCGTGTTGGAACATTTGGGAGGTTTTCTTACGTAGAACGAACTGACGGATCAAGTTTTTTTCTGCGGATTCCAAAGTATTCGACATCCAAGTTTCTCAGAAACTACAGCGGGAAAGTTCGTTCAATTCTTGGTACCCTTAACGCCGGGGTGTAATAATTTTTACACCTCTTCCCCCCTCTCCCGCACCCTGTTTCTCCATGTTTCTCCCTAGGGGGTTCCCCTAGGGGAAAAATTACTTCAGGGGAACCCTAATTGTGCGGATAAAAATTGATTAAAAAGTATAATATGCACATAAATGAACAGCTAATCGAATTGAAAATGTCACGTACGTCGACTGAAATATAATATACAAGTATTGAGTAAAAAAAAAAAAGGAAAAGACATTTGGTGCTTTGACTTCACATTAACGCCAAAATGGAAAAAAATTGATCTCTCAGCAATGAGCATACAATAAATAAAATAAGCATCGGTCTTTTTAATTGAAAATACGAAAGATGGGGGATTCAGATTCTTAAGGTATATCCCTAAAAAACCTTTTTTTCTTGACATTATCTCAATATTTGTCACAGATAATGTTTACAATAGTGTCCTATTAAAAGAAAATCTAACTAGCTGTACTACACTGCTTGAAAAATGAGAAATAATGGCATGTGATCTTCTGACAGGCGAGACATAAGCTAAACAGGTGTGATGAATCTCTTTGAACTTTATTTTTCCACACTGAGAAAACAAGAGTTTATTGAGAAGTAGGTCTTTCCATGTATCAAGAAATTCCTGGCTTGAAAAGTACCAACCGCACAATATCTCTCACTAAGAAAATCTTACGCTAAGAAATTTTATACTTGTCTGAAAAATGAGGGCAATTGGTTCATATCAAGACAACGAGTTCACAAATCAATTCAAATGCACGGAGAGAAATATTCAATGAAAATTACGAATCTTTTTCGTAATTCCGGAGAGAAATGTGCTTGTAGGAAATTTTATGGTACTGTCACGTAATTTTTGTTTCCGAATGGAAGCATTCAATCATTTTATTTCTTGATCCACTAATTTTGCTTGGAATTGATGTAGAATGGCCTGGAACGTCAAAGTACCAAGTTTCACTACCGTGTGTGTAGGTGATAGTGTCCACCTGGTGGTCAAGTTTTAGAAAATTGAAGAATTGAAGGTCTAAAATGATTCGAAAGAATATGGAAATGTGTCAGATTATAGGTGTTAATGATAGCTAAACCTGTGCTAAATTTCGGACCAATCGATTGAGCCGTTTTTGAGAAATCGCCATTTGTTTCGAAATGGTTTTTTTGCAAATATCTCAAAAACTACTCAACCGATTTTAAAAATCTTTGCTCAAAATATTCGTCTTGATATCTTCTATATCAATCAATCAAAATATGCATACCCGTTCATTCAATGTTTCAGAGATATTTCAGTTTTTCCTTTCATTGCTCAAAATCGGTGTTCGCACTGTCATTTTTGCAAAAATCGACATATTAATTTGAAATTTGGCAAGCAGTTTCCTCTGATCAGAATATTTCGTATTGAGAATGGGCTGAATCGGAGGGTTAGTTGAGGAGATATTCAAGTTTGTTTCTAAATATGGGACATTCCATGTCATGATGAATGCCTCATGAAAGGATGAGCGTGCAATTTTTCGGCATAATTTGAAGATGAGATGCATAACTAGTGATGAATAAAAAACGTTCTTCACAGAAAAAAGTTGAATTTATTGATTATTAACAGCTCTACTTACGTAAACGACAATGAGAATTCGCAAAGTACCAAATATTTGATGAGTTTTTAGATAAACATGGAGTATATGTCTGTTTTAAGTTTGTAATTTGAAAAATCAACATTAAATTATAGAGAAAAAGCAATTTGAAATCGAACTTTTCTGAATCACAATGGCTATCTTAATGTACGTCGTCCATTTCGTTTCTTCGCCTTTGGAAAAACTTCTCCCGTAGTCGCAGAAGAATATCTCTTGATCAATATTTCCTTTTCTCCCACAGGAATGAAGCCGTGATTTTTTTGTATCGCTGGAATCGCCTTTGCACTGTCGAATCTTGTTTTCAACCGTTCTTTCATATCCTCATGTTCCTGTTTAGTGTAGAAAAACGCATCGAGATCCTTGAAATTATTCTTTGCCCATTGGAACAGATCATCTGGGCTGAGAATAGGTTCACCATTAGTAATTTGCAGACTTCTTCGTCTTGCTTCCCTGTTCAAGACTGCCCCTACGCCATCGCATGCCGTCTTTCCATGCGCGGTCGCATGATAGTGCGCCTCTGCTTCACCTCCAAAACAATTTTTATGCAACAAAAGATTAGCCATGTTATATCGATTCTTATAGTACTAGTCTTATAGTACTATTGCTCCACCTTCATGGAGTGAGCGAAAGGTGAGCCGTGAATTTGGTACGACAAGGTACATAGCTATGAGAGCAAAACCACTGCGAGAACAGAGAGGAATATTTGCTTCAACATTTGCGAAGGCTGGGAATTCATTGCCCAAAGAGACGGTTGAAAAGGTCCGGAGTTTTTATGAGAGTAATAGTCGGATGATGCCAGGGATGAAGGATAAAGTGTCAGTCAAAATCAACGACGTGAAGAAAATAATGCAGAAGCGGATGGTCCTTGAGAACTTGAATGATCTTCATGAGAAATATAAAATTGCTCATCCAGAGTCTCCGATGGGATTCAGCAAGTTTGCGGAATTGAGGCCGAAACACTGTGTATTGGCAGGAGCGAGTGGTACCCACGTTGTATCCGTCTGTACCTATCATCAAAATTGTAAGCTGATGTTGGATGCAATCAACATTTCTACTCTCACTAAAAACTCATCATGTCCCCTTACCGACTATAAAGACTGTCTTGCAAGACTCATGTGCCCTAATCCAACGCCTCAATGCCACTTAGATGAGTGTAAAAACTGTCCTGGAGTTGAAGGATTATCGCTCGAGCTAAAAGAACTCCTCTACGATGCTGTGATTGAAACTGTAGGATTCAGGACTTGGCAATCTGTGGATAGAACAACATGACAGACCCAGAGACGTCCAGTGTATGAATTTGTTGATGTACTTTGTGAGAGATTGAAAGTATTGAAATCTTATCATTTTATTGCCATACAACAAAACGCTTTCGTAAAAGAACGAAAGGGGAATTTAAATGAGGGTGAAATTCTAGTGCAGGCCGATTTTTCGGAGAATTATTCTTTCGTAACTCAAGACGCTGTTCAATCGTTCCATTACAATAATGATCAATGCACTGTCCATCCTGTGGTGTATTACTATCACCACGGCAATGATCTTCGACATAGAAGTCTAGTCCTCTTATCTGACAGTCTCGTTCACGATACTACTGCAGTTCATTTAATGCAATAGATTCTGATACGACACATAAAACAAGTCTGTGGTGAATGTTCAGAATATTCTGTCATCGTATTGAATTTTTGCTTGAGTCCATCCAACATTTCTTCCAATTCCAATTCTCGTGGAGAACGAAAATGCACTGGAACGTTCCTGTGGTGCTCTGTCTCTGAATCATCATCTGATGTTGGAGCATCGTACTCCTCTGAAGCTTCGTTGAATATCACATCCCCATCAGGATCAACTGAATGGAAGAAATGACCTGATCTCAAAGAATTCCCTGCGATATTGCTCGTAGAAATATCTACTAGAAATGGTGTGGCACTGGACGAACAATCGGCTGGAACATTTGATGACGATGAAGAGACTTCCGGATTCGATGAAGATTCAGAGGGTAGTGATCCAGGAATGTAAGTCAAAGCTCTTTTCCTACAGGAGCTACATAGTTTTGCATTTTCTGGCAAGAATGGAAATGTCTGTCGTAGTCTTCCTGAGATTGAACGCAAGTCTTTTCCATTGTGGCCTTTTTCCCCAGGAACTCGCATTGGATTTGCACATCTTTCGGCATGCGGCATCTTGTGGAATAGGAATGAAGAACAGTTCTGATCATTCAAAAAAAGGGAAAAAAATAATAATAACGATCGATTGAGTTTACAACTTCACTAATGAAATATTTTATACCATCACTTACCTTGATTAAAGTTGATGGAGAATAAATACAGGAGAATAACCGTCGGAGAATTTCTGTTAACGATACTGTAATGAAACGTGTGAGATGTTCAACACTCAAGTGTGTGATGAGGACTAATCAAACGGTTATTATTGAGGCAACTCTATGGCTCTTATGGAAACTGCATTCCAAGAAATGGGTTGTTTATTCTCACCCCCACTCGGAACCTTCGATTTCATTGCGCTGCCATTTTTTGTATCCATTGTCCAATGTTTGTGTATAGAAATCCCAAGGTCATTTCTCAAAGAAATGCGGACAACTTTCGATTTTTCGGAGTTCAAAATCCCCGATCGGCACATTGGGTTTCGAACCGGAATCATCGGATTAGAAATCGCTCGCCCTACCGACCGAGCTATCGTTGGCTTTCAATTTTTATTCAGTAGTAATACCCCGAGTGCTTCAAAATTATCGGGTATTTCCCGATAACTTCGTTGTTTTCTTAGTCTCACAGTATATAAAGAAACGAAAAAAATATTTTTTTATTTATTAAAATCGGCCAATTTGTTCGCAAGATATGATTTTTCAAAAATTTGAGTTTTGTTATTTGTCCTGGCCAAACAATTAATGTTAAAGGAGTGAAAATTTGGAGAAAGTATGTACTCATGTATTACTTGACTGGAAGCATGCTAATTCAGGATTCTGAGAACCAAAAAAATCCAGGGTGGCTGAGTTGACATGGAATGTCCCATATATATATATATATATATATATATATATATATATATATATATATATATATATATATATCGCTAAAAAGAGATTTATCGAGGTGATGAATAGATAGGAAAAATTATGACAAAATGACATGAATGCCAGTCATATGTAGGTCTTGTGAAAGTTTGATAGGATCATATAATGGTCGTATGGGAGTTATCAAGGTCATATGATAGTTATATAGAGGTCATAAGAGAGTGTATAGCGGTCTGACAAAATAAAAAGGTCGTAAGTGGCATTGTTCTCAATAATTGTTTTATATCAAAAGGGCGTTTCTTTTTTAGGGATCCCGGTTGATACCTTCATATCTTCGCCTTAGAATCAAAGAGTCGTAAGTGCTAAAAGACCTTTTTTGGAAGAGAAAGTCGCGCATGTCGTTTTCGCTGCGTTTTTTATACTTTTCGATACACACACACACACATACATACACACATGTGCACACCTCGGATCCTTTCGGCGAGGAACGCCTTTACTCTCCGAGAGTTTTCGCAGACTGGAAGGTCCTGCAACGTGGCGCGTCCCCAGGTGGTGGATGGGGGAATGCTCGATATTCTGCACTGCCGTTCAGAATATAGTGTATCGACTAAATGAAATACGTCGGCGCGAACCAACACCTTTCGAGAAACCCAACTCTAAAAGTGGCGTGCAGGGTGGCCTCCCTAGAATACCCCTGGGTCAGGCTCCCGATAACAGCTAGTAGTAAAATGATGAGTGATGACAAAATTGAAAGTTCCCATGCGGGTAGCCTTAACAAGGACAATCCCGCCATCAATTCTGATGCCGGCTCCATGGATTATGGGAGGAGTAAGCTCCCATAAGTGATCGAGAAATCCGTAAAGGGCTACGGAGAAAACGGTCGAAAGGCTCACCTGGGACCGAAGCCCATGAGATGAAGCAGGTGAAGAAGCAGCTACCGGTATCGCAGGAAGTACCATCCATCAAGTCACCTGCAAATCCGAAATGGGAGATTGTGGAGAGCAAGGAGAAGAAAAAAAGGCAGAATGCACCGCCCGAACAGCTGACTTCCAAAAAGATTAAAAAGGAGAGCCAGGTGAAGACTTCCAGAAAACCAGCGCCGAGACCTGATGCGCTGATTATTCGGCCAAAAGATAAGGAGAAATACTCGAAGATTCTATGCCGAGTAAAGAAACATGTTCCTCCGGAAAAAGCTCATGATTGCGTCGACAAGATCCGTCGGACAGCCACCGGGGATATGTTGATAATCTTGAGCAAGAAGACGACTGACGGAGTCCCTGAACTGCGTACAGCCATCGCCAATTTCCTTGGAGATGAGGCTCAAGTACTCAGAAAAAGACCACAAGAGTAACTCGAAATAAAGGATCTCGACGAGACAATAACGAAGGAAGAAGTTCTCGAAGCCCTATAAAGAGTAGCTGGAGAGGAGCACGAAATAACTGCTAAGGCTATTAGATCTTTGCGTATGGCATATGGTGGAACCCAGACCGCCTCAGTGACTGTCGCAGCAACTGCTGCGAAAAAGATCCTGGGTGAGCATGGCAAAATTAAGATCGGTTGGGTCAATTACCGTATCAGGAGAATGGAGAGACCGATAAAGTGCTTCAGGTGCTGACACTACGGACATCTCGCCACGAAATGCACGGGTACAGTTGACCGGTCCAAGCTCTGCATCAAATGCACAGCGACTGGACATAAATCTTCAGACTGTAAGGAAAGGTCGCTATGCGCTTTGTGCTCGAGAAAAAAGGCAACACGGAGAATTGCGCCCACATTTCTGGTAGCAGTAAATGCCCAGTGTATAAGGAGGCACTCCAAAAGGTCCTCAATGAACGACGATGAGGGCACTCCAACTAAACCTCAACCATTGTGAAGATGCACACGACCTGCTTGTACAGACGGTGCGGAAGTGGAAGCTTGAACTTGTCATGATCTCAGAGCCGTATCAACACCTCGGTACCCAATCCTGGACGACTGACGCTAGCAGAAAGGCTGTAATCTGGGCTTGTGGGAAACGGCCAGTCCAGAGCACTACGGGCAGTAGTATACGAGATGGCTTCGTCAAGGGTAAAGTTAATGGAATCCATTTCTATAGCTGCTACGCCCCACCGAGCCTTTCCATTGATCAATTTGCGGAATTCCTGGACAGACTGACTGAGGATGCAAAGCAGCACTTGCCCATGGCAATAGCCAGGGACTTCAATGCTTGGGCAGGTGACTAGAGAAGTAAGGAGACCAATAGCAGGGAGCTAGTTGTACTGGAAGCCATGTCATCGTTGGATGTAGTTCTACTGAACAGCGGCGATGAACCGACTTTTATGAGGGGAAAGGCGAGCTCAATTGTGGACCTTATATTCCTGAGCAGCAACCTCGCAAAGGGGAACTGCTCATAGAAAGTAATGAATACGTACACCGCAAGCAACCACCGTGCGATAGTTCAGGAGACATGTACTCACCAGAGAGTTGCCTCAACTTCTAAGAAAAACAACTGCATTGGCCGGAAAATGAGCACCTTCCGTCCTAGCTTTTATCTAGTTGTACTGGACGATCGCCCGATTAGCGGCAAAAATGCTACGGAAAAGGCACGGAATATCATGAAAAGAGTGACAGAAGCATGCGATGCCACCAGGTCCAGGAGACGGACAGCACACCGGAATCCACCTGTATATTGGTGGAATGACACTATCGCCATTCTACGAAAGGAGTGTATTGCTGCCAGGAGACTGTGTCAGCGTGGCCGTAAAAAGCCAGACTTCAAGGAGCTGCAGTGGAGATATAAGGAAGTACGCCGGAAGCTCAGCAAATCGATCAAATACAGTTAAAAACAATCTTGAAGTGAGCTCCTTGATGAGGTGGAAGGTGATCCATGGGGGAGACCGTATAAGGTGGTGATGATGCAGCTTAAGAGTCCATCAATGCCATCGCCTACGTGCCTTGTGCTGATGGAGAAAATTGTCACGGTGTTGTTTCCCCAACAGCCAGAGCTTCACTGTACTGGTGAACGGGGAAAAGAGTTATTGGTTCCACCAATCACCAAGGAAGAATTGATAGAGGCATGTAATAGAGTGGGTAACACCAAGGCCCCTGGTCTTGACGAAGTTCCCAATATCGCACTGAAATCAGCTATTCATGTAATTCCGGAACTATTCTAGGACGTCTACAATAGTTATTTTCATCACAAGTTCCACAAAGTATTTTCTGACGAATGTGGCTTTGTAGGCCAAGCCGAAGGCGAGGCCTATAATCACATTCGTCAGAAAATAGTTTTGGACCGTGTGATGAATGCAATTTTTGGTCAGAAGGCCCGTAAACCGCGATCAAACTGAGCGAAGCGAGGTTAGAATCGCGGTTTACCGGGTCTTCTCACGAAATGAGTGTTCAAGAGAGGGTACCTTCCCGGCCGTCTGAAAACAGCAGAGACTAGTATTGCTCCTGAAAGGGAATAAACCACCGGACGATCCTTCATCATACCGTCCCCTCTGCATGCTAGATTCCGCTGGCAAGATCCTCGATCGAATCGTCCATCGAAGGATAGAAGCAGCGGTCGAACCCTTGTTGGCCGATAACCAATATTGGTTTCGAAAAGGCCGATCCACTCTAGACGCTATCAACCTGGACGTTAACACAGCTAAGGACGCGATCTCAGGGAAAAGATGGCTGAATGGTACAAAGAAGTACTGCTTGGTGGTCACGCTAGATATCAGGAATGCTTTCAATTCGGCCAAATGGGACCGTATTATTGAAGCATTGGTGAAATTCAATGTACCGAGATACTTGCAGAGAATGGTCGGCAGCTATTTCACTGGAAGGGTCCTTAAGTACGACACGGAGTATGACTCCAAAGAGTACAGAGTCACCGGAGGTGTACCGCAAGGTTCCGTATTGGGTCATCTATTGTGGAACATCATGTATAACGGGCTACTGAATACTAAACTCGTGGCATTTACGGATGACGTGTCGGTAGTCATTGTGAAAAAATACGTGGAGGAGATCGAACTCACTTTTGATACAACCCTTGAGACGATTCGCCGCTGGATGTATACAATAGGCCTGAAATTGGCGGAATACAAGACAGAGGCTGTGCTGATCACCAGCAGAAAAAAAACGATACAATGACGCTGCAGGTCGAGTCCTGTGAAATCACCTCTCAGCCGTTCATCCGATACCTGAGGGTGATGATCGATGCCCGACTCAATTTCAAGCAGCAAGCGGAGCACGTGGGTGCCAAGGCTTTCGGAGTTAGATCCACCTTATCACGTCTCATGCCCAACATTGGAGGCCCCAAGCAAAGATGACGAACGCTGCTGTCTTCAGTGGTTACGTCGATGTTCACATATGGTATTTCCATTTGGGCTGACGTACTCGAGCTGCCGGCAATATGCTGTACGATCGCACCAGTCTATCGGCTGAGTGCTCTGCGAGTTGGGAGCGCTTACCGGACAGTATCGGAGGACGCAGTGTATGTCATCGCCGGGATGTACCCCATAGAAATATTGGCCGAAGAATGACTGTCATTGTACCATCAGAGGAAATCGAAAGAACTGAGCGCAGTAGAACTCAATGCAGAAGAGAGGCAGAAGAGTCTGCAGCAATGGCAGCTCAAGTGGGACACCTCTACCAAAGAGAGATGGACACACTGTCTGATCCCACAGGCAGGTGATTGGATAGACCGTACTCATGGTGATGTTAATTATTATCTCACGCAAATGCTCTCGGAACATGGGTGCTTCCGGTCGTATCTTCATAAATTCAAACATGAGGATTCCCCGGAGTGCCCGGTCTACACAGGAGTTAACGAAGATGCGGAGCATGTATTTTTCAGATGCCCCCGTTTCAGTGAGAGTCGGATTACTTAGGAAGTAGTCCTTGAAAGGGAAGTCCTGCCTGAGAATCTGATGGAAGCTATGCTGTCATTGCAGGCAGCCTGGGAAGCAACGAGCAACTTTGCAGCAGCAGTTATGAAGGGGCTCAGAAGTGAGGAACGCAAGCGAAAGGCTGCAGCATAGGTGAGAAATCTGCTGGAACCTTCTACCCATACCCAACAGCCTAGCTGGATAGGAGGATGTACTTCAGATGCAAAGAATGTGGAAGATCTAATAGCTGAGACCCCCCTCGCGAAGTAATATTTAGCGGTGGTGCCGCGAGGGACAAAGCACAGATAATTAGAGGTACAAAGAGGAAAACAGGGTTTTTACTGGGTAAAAATCCCGGATCTGGTTTTAACATCTCTTTACCAGAATCTTTTGAAGATTTTCCCAAACCTCTATAAAAAAAAAACACATGTGCACACATGTGCACACATATGCACACAAACGCGCGCGGACGGACACATACATATATATATACCGACACACATATATACAGGAAGGAACAGAAAGGGAAAGCCAGGACCTGCAGAAAGCCATTTTTAAGATTTTCGGAGAATCAGCAAAAGTCCAGAACAAAGGCTCACAAGAAGAGCTCGAGATCAAAGACCTTGACGAGGAAACCTCGAAGGAAGATATCCTCGATGCCTTGCGGAAGGCAGATGGCGACAGCAGTGAAATCACACTGGCGGCCATCAAATCGCTGCGCTGGGCATATAGAGGAACGCAAGCTGCCTTAGTGACACTTCCGGCGCCTGTCGCAAGGTGGATCTTAGGCGAGCGAGGGAAGATGCGAATTGGCTGGGTCAACTGCCGCGTGGTGGTAGTGGTGAGATCCCTAAAATGCTTCAAATGTTGGCATTATGGACACCTCGCTACGAGGTGCAGGAGCGAGATCGACCGATCGAAACTCTGTGCCAAATGCGGAGAGGCAGGGCATAAAATCGCTGAGTGCGAGAAAACTGCCCGCTGCATCCTGTGCGCATGAAAAGACCTCATGAAGAATAGTGCCCATATCGCTGATAGCAGTAAATGCCCAGTCTGCCAGGAGGTACTTCAGAAGATACGTGCTAAGCAAAGTGCGTGTCTTGCAGGTGAATCGCAACCACTGTGAGACCGCACATGATATGATCATGCAGATGGTGCGAGAGATGAAGGCGGACGTTGCGATTATTTTGGAGGCGTACAACCAGCTGGACACTCAACCCTGGGTAACCCGTGCCAGTTCCAAGGCCGTCATTTGGTCTTGTGGACAGTATCCACTTCAGGGTAGTGCCAATAGGGGGGAAGGTGGTTTTGTGACAGCCAAGTTGGGTGGCACTTACTTCTATAGCTATTATGCTCCACCCAGCCTCTCCCTTCATGCATTTACGGATTTTCTGGACCGACTGGTAGAGGATGCGAAGCAGTACTCCCCGGTGGCAATGGCTGGGGACTTCAACTCCTGGGCAGTCGACTGGGGCAGTAAGAAGACCAATGCAAAAGGTCAAGCACTACTGGAAGCCAAGTCTGTACTGGACGTGGCCCTCCTGAACAGCGGTGACGAACCCACATCTGCAAGAGGCGAGGTCAGCTTCATCGTAGATCTCACTTTCGTGAGTGGCAACCTAACTACAGGGAACTGCTCATGGGAGGTGAGTGACACCTACACGGCCAGTAATCATCGAGCTTTACAATGGCAGGTAACAGCCAATGAGAGAACAAGACCGGCAACGGGGAAAACAAATTCGATCGGTTGGAAAGTGCGTAGTTTTGAGCTGACCATATACCTGGTAGCATTGGACACCAATCCGCTAGGCGAAGGCAATGCTACGGAGAAGGTAGGTAAGCTCATGAAAAGAGTTACCGACGCTTGTGATGCGACCATGCCGCGGAAACGCAGCGGGCATCAACGACCGCCGGTGCACTGGTGGAATGACCAAATCGCGAATCTCCGCAAGGAGTATATCTCAGCGTGGAGCTCTACACAACGCTCAAGGAAGAAACCGACTTTTGCATCCCTGGATGCAAAGTATACAGCGACTCGGCGAAAGCTCATCAAGGCCATCAAGCATAGCAAGAGTAACTATTGGAACGAGCTTCTGGAGGAGGTCGACCGTGATCCATGGGGCCGGCCATATAAGGTGGTGATGACGTAGCTCAAGAATCAACCGATGCCATCACCATCGTGCCCCAATCTCCTGGAGAAGATAGTCACGGCGTTTTTCCCGCAACAGCCGGAAACGGCCCAATAACATCTTGATGAATGCGATGTGGAGTCGATTCCACCAGTTACGCTGGAGCAGCTGATGGAAGCCTGCGAGAGAGTGCGAAACAACAAGGCCCCTAGCCTTGATGGAGTACCCAACATCGCCATTAAAGCGGCCATTAAAGCAGCACCGAAGCTGTTCCTGGATGCATACAATGTATGTCTTGGAGAGGGCATCTTTCCTGCCAGGTGGAAGCAGCAGAGACTCGTGTTTTACCCAAAGGGAAGAAGCCGCCTGACGAACCATCATCATATCGTCCACTCTGCATGCTGGATACGGCAGGCAAAATTCTGGAACGCATTGCCCATCGAAGAATAGATGAGATCGTCGACCCCCTGCTGGACGATAACCAATATGGTTTCCGTCGAAATCGCTCAACGCTTGACGCTATTGACCTGGGCGTCAAGACCGCCAAACGAGTAATTTCCGGCACGAGATGGAAAGGTGCCAGCAAGGAATACTGTCTAGTGGCAACATTAGGCATCAAGAATGCATTCAATCCAGCCAGGTGGAGCCTTATTTTGGAAGCCTTGGCCGGAATGCACATACCAGAATACTTACGACGGATGGTGAATAGCTACTTCACAGACCGAATACTCAAGTATGACACAGAGGCTGGGCCGAGGGAATGCAGAGTCACTACAGGAGTACCTCAAGGATCTGTGCTGGGCCCTTTACGATGGAACGTCATGTACGATGGGTTGCTGAAAATGGCGCTACCAGGCGGAGCGGGACTCGTCGCTTTTGCTGATGATGTGGCGGTAACCATCATCGCTGAAACCCTGGAGGAGATCAACTGCATCTTTGACAGGACGCTCCAGCATATTAGACGATGGATGGACTCAGTTGGCCTGCAGCTTGCTGAGCACAAGACCGATGCAGTTCTCATCACGAGCAGCAAGAAGCTAGAGACGATCACGCTGCGATTCGGTGATACCGAACTCACATCCCAGCCCTTCATCCGATACCTGGGGGTGATGATCGATGCCCGACTCAACTTTAAGCAGCATTCAGTGCATGTAGGTGCCAAGGCGTCTGGAGTCAGATCCAGCTTATCATGCCTCATACCTAATATCGGTGGCCCCAAGCAAAGAAGAGGAGCGTTGCTGTCTTCAGTTGTAACGTCGGTGCTTACATATGGTAGTGCCATCTCGGCCGGCGTACTCCAGTTGCAAGAAGCGCGCCGCAGGATCGCACCAGTCTATCGACTGAGTGCCCTTAGATTTGCAAGTGCATATCGGACGGTATCTGAGGATGCAGTATATGTCATCGCCGGGATGATACCGATAGAGCTACCAGCTATGGAACGAAGAGCCCTCTATCAGCGGAAGGGATCAGAAACGCTGAGCTCCGAAGAACTGGCGGCAGAAGAGAGACTAGGTAGCATATGCCGATGGCAGCTGAATTGGGATACATCAAACCAAAGGGAGATGGACTCATCGCCTGATCCCAAAGGTGGACGCCTGGCTCAATCATGAACATGGAGAGGTTGATTATTACCTGACACAGATGCTCGCGGGGCATAGGTGTTTCAGGGCCTATCTCTACAAATTCCAACACGAAGATTCTCCGAAGTGCCCGACATGCATAGAAGTAGACGAGGACGCGGAACACGTATCCTTTGTATGCCCACGTTTTAGTGAGGCCCGGAGCAGCTGGAAAGCAACACATGGAAGGCAGGCTCTGCCTGAGAACCTGATGGGAGTTTTACAGTTATGACAGGCAGCTTGGGAAGCAACGAGTAACTTCGCGGGCACGGTCATGAAGGAGCCCAGGAATGAAGAACGCAAACGTAAATCCGCAGAATAGACACAGAACCCAATGGAACCTCCTACCTACACAGAACATCTCAGTAGGGAAGGGGGACGTACATTGAGTTCAAAGAAGGAAGAGCAAAGAGCTGAGTCTTCCCTCGCGAAGTAATACCTAACGGTGGTTCTGCGAGGGGAAGAAAAAGTGAAGAATTACAGAGTCGTGGTCTGTTTTTTAGTCCGTATGGGTTACAAATTTGCCGAGCTGAAAGCAGGTCCCACTAACCGGGATTGAGACCTGGGTCGTGGTCGTTACCATCAAGACCTGACCGACTCGGGTACAATGTGCGTAAAGAGCTTTCTCCAGACCATGACGTAGAGAAAGAAAAACACACATATATATAGGCACACACATACATAGGCACCCCTCCTAGGAACTGCAGGACCTTGATGAAGGTGGAGGGGCTTAAGGGATTTTCCCGAACTAAGAAGCAGTTCAAACCCCCCAATGTTAAAGTGTTCACCGTGCTGATTTCTGGAAGGCGCCAGGGGTAATTGGCGTCGCAAACGGTGGCCCTGGGGCACCGGGTCCGACTCCAGGTGTATTAAGTGGCCTAGCCTCAGTAACCGGGGCCCTACTGAGGTGGTCCGTTATTTCCCTAGGTACTCGTGGGAACAAGATGGAAGCAAATACAAACAAAAAAATTGAAGAGGTGGAGCAGGGCAACTTGACTCAGAAATTGGAGCCAACTGACGCAGCCAGAAAGAAGGAGAAAATGTGGGACAGGCATGAACAGCTTATTGCTGATTTGATGAACTATATGAAGGAGAAGAGGAGCATCAACGCTCAGGCCCGAGAGTTGGTGAGCTCCATCAGCACCTCAGCTAAACAGTTGAGACAATTAGGCGGACATGCCGGGCAGACAAGGCAAATGTTGGTCACACCAGCATCATTGCTTTTAGGGCGAACGCGGACGCTGTCTGAATACACTGCGACCTCGATGGACTCAGAGTTTGAGAAGGAGAACTCAGCTCTTTCTGACAACAGCAAGGTTTCCAGGATGAAGAGGAAGTCGCGAAAATCACCACCGACGGACACCAAGGACCCCAAGAAGAAGAAGAAAGATGAGACGAAGGTTGCTCAGGCCCAGAGCAAGGAGAAGGACGCACCTGCAGCGTCGTCGAACTGGGAGAAGGTCAAGACCAGAAAGGAGAGGCAGCTGCAACTGTCAGTAAAGCCTAATAAGAACGAGGAGAAGAAAAAGAAGCAAAGGCTACCGGTGACGAGGCCAAATGCTCTGATTGTACGCATGAAGGACAAGCAGCAGTATTCGGAGGTGCTCAAACGAGTGAAGGGGCAGATATCTTCCGAGCAGGCTCGTGAGTACGTTGACAAAGTTCGCAGAACGACCACGGGAGATATGCTGATCATCCTTTCGAAGGATAAGGAGAACGAATCTGATAGCTTACACAAGGCGATAGCCGAGCTCCTTGGAAACGAGGCTGATGTCCTCAGTAAAGGGCCACAGGAGGATCTCGAGATCAAAGATGTCGACGAGCTGACGACGAAGGAAGAGGTGCTTGAAGCCCTGAAACTCGCAGCTGGGTTGGATTATCAAATCCGCCCCGACGCGATCAGGTCTTTGCGCAAGGCTTACGGAGGAACCCAGACTGCATCCGTGACGGTGGCTGCAGCGGTCGCGAAGAAAGTCCTAGGCGAACGGTCATCTCGCCATCAAGTGCAAGAGTGAAGTGGACCGGGCAAAACTCTGCACAAAGTGTGGAGAAGTCGGACACAAGGCCGCCACCTGTGAGAAGGAAGCTCGTTGCTCACTATGTGCTGAGAAAGACCAAACGAAGAACTGTGCCCATATTGCTGGTAGCGGCAAATGCCCTGTCTTCAGGGAGGCACTCCAGAAGATGAAGAGTAAACGGTAATGCGGATACTACAGCTCAACCTCAATCACTGTGAGGCCGCACATGATCTGCTCATGCAAATGGTGCGAGAGCTGAAGAATGATCTGGCTATGATTTCGGAGCCGTATCGACACCTCGGCACCCAATCCTGGGTTACTGATGCCAATGGCGGGGCAGTAATCTGGGCTTATGGGAACAGGCCTTTTCAAGACACCGGAAGCAGGAACGGCTACGCGAAGGCGAAGATCGATGGAATTCACGTCTGCAGCTGTTATGCCCCACCGAGTCTCAGCATCGATGAGTTCACAGACCTCCTGCACAGGCTGACTGTGGATGCCAAGCAACACTTTCCCGTGGTAATAGCTGGTGACTTCAATGCCTGGGCAGTTGACTGGGGTAGTAAGGTGACAAACGCTAAGGGTCAAGCTGTTCTGGAAGCCATGTCCGCTTTGGACGTGATCTTGCTGAACAGAGGAGATGAACCAACCTTCATGCGGGGAGAGGCGAGCTCAATTGTGGATCCTACCTTCGTGAGTGGTGCTCTCGCTAAGAGAAACTAATCCTGGAGAGTAGCTGATATATATACGGCTAGTGACCACCGAGCCATACTTTGGGAGATATGTTCCAACCAGAAGGTCGTATCAACAGCCAAGAAGACCAACAGCGTTGGCTGGAGAGTGAGCACTTTCGACCCAGGCTCATTTGCGGTGGCATTAGATGACCATCCAATTGTTGGTACAGATGCGACTCCGAAGGCGCAGAGCATCAGGAGGAAGGTGGGTAAAGCCTGCGACACCACAATGACGAGAAAGCGGACCACGAATCGACATCCACCAGTGTACTGGTGGAATGAGACCATCGCTGTGCTACGGAAGGAGTGCAACGCAGCCAGGAGGTCATCTCAGCGTGGTAGGAAATGTCCCAACTTCATGGAGTTGGAGATGAAGTACAAGAAGGTACGGCGAAAGCTCAGCAAAGCCATCAAGCATAGCAAGAGGCAATGCTGGAGCGAGCTCTTTAGCGAGGTGGAGACCGACCCATGGGAGAGGCCCTACAGGTTGGTGATGACACGACTCAAGAGTCAATCAATGCCATCACCATCGTGTCCGGTGCTCCTGAACAGAATTGTGGAGACGCTGTTCCCAAATCAACCGGAATTTCGCCGCAACTCTGAACAATGGGAAGGAGAAATTGTCCCGGAGATCACCAGGGAAGAGCTGATGGAGGCCTGCAAAAGAGTGGGAAACTCCAAAGCTCCAGGGCTGGACGGAATCCCGAACATCGCGTTGAAGCTGGCCATTAACACGATGCCAGAGCAGTTCCTGGATGTTTACAACGAGTGCCTCAGAGAGGGCATCTTTCCTGCCATGTGGAAGCAGCAGAGGTTGGTGCTGCTCCCAAAAGGGAATAAACCACCGGACGAACCTTCATCTTACCGTCCCCTCTGCATGCTCGATACTGCTGGCAAGATTCTCGAGCGTATCATCCACCAGAGGATAGAAGCTGCCGTGGAACCCGCGCTTGCTGGGAATCAATATGGTTTTCGGAAAAGCCGGTCCACACTTGATGCCATCAACCTTGTCGTCGAAACCGCTAGGAAAGCGATTGAAGGGGAACGATGGTTGAATGGCACTAAGGAGTATTGCTTGGTGGTGAGTCTGGACATCAAGAACGCCTTCAATTCAGCTAGGTGGGACTCCATCATGGAGGCTCTTGCCAAACTGGACGTGCCGGGCTATTTGCGGAGGATGGTCAATAGCTATTTCGGCAAAAGGGTCCTCATGTATGATACCGAGACTGTGCCTAAGAAGTACAAAGTGACTGGAGGAGTACCCCAAGGTTCAGTCCTGGGTCCCCTCCTGTGGAACATCATGTACGACGGGCTGCTGAAGCTGAAACTGCCCTCGTGGACTAAGCTTGTGGCATTTGCAGACGACGTGGCTGTGGTCATCATCAGGAAACACCTGGAGGACATGAAGCGTGTTTTCAGCATAACGTTCGAGACGATCCGCTGCTGGATGGATTCTGTTGGACTGAGCCTAGCGGAACAGAAGACGGAAGCCGTATTGATCACCAGCAGGAAGAAGATCGAGACGATCACGCTGCAAGTCGGGTCTTGTGAAATCACCTCCCAGCCATTCATCCGATACCTGGGGGTGATGATCGATGCACGACTGAATTTCAAGCAGCAAGCTGAGCACGTGGGGACCAAGGCATCTGGTGTGAGATCCACCTTATCACGCCTCATGCCAAACATCGGGGGACCCAAGCAGAGGAGACGAGCACTACTGTCCTCAGTGATTACTTCCGTGCTCACATATGCCATCCCCATCTGGGTAACAGTCCTATAACTACAGGAAGCACGACGTAAGATCGCACCAGTCTATCGACTCAGTGCCCTTAGAGTCGCAAGTGCATATCGGACGATTTCTGAGGACGCAGTGTGTGTCATCGCAGGAATGTTGCCGATCGAGATTTTGGCTGAGGAGCGGAAAGCTCTGTATGAGCGTAGAAGATCCGAAGTGGTGAGTCCCGAGGAGTTGACGTCTGAAGAAAGGCGAAACAGCCTAAGGCGATGGCAGCTGAAGTGGGACAACTCCACCAAGGGGAGATGGACTCATCGCCTGATCCTATTTCTGAGGACGCAGTGTGTGTCATCGCAGGAATGTTGCCGATCGAGATTTTGGCTGAGGAGCGGAAAGCTCTGTATGAGCGTAGAAGATCCGAAGTGGTGAGTCCCGAGGAGTTGACGTCTGAAGAAAGGCGAAACAGCCTAAGGCGATGGCAGCTGAAGTGGGACAACTCCACCAAGGGGAGATGGACTCATCGCCTGATCCTTAAAGTGGATGTCTGGCTAAATCGCGGACACGGGGAGGTGAACTACTACCTGACGCAGATGCTTTCTGGGCACGGATGCTTTAGAGCGTATCTTCATAAATTCAAGCATGAAGATTCCTCGAAATGTCCAACCTGCCCAGAAGTGGATGATGATGCGGAGCATGTGTTCTTCGTATGCCTGCGTTTCAGCGAGACCAGGCATATCTGGGTGTCCACACTAAAAATGGAAGTACTGCCTGAAAATCTAATGGAAGTCCTACTATCATCGCAGGCAGCTCGGGATGAAACGAGTCACTTTGCGGCTGAAGTCATGCAAGAGCTCAGGAAAGAGGAACGCGAGCGCAAGGCAACACAGACGGAAAACCTATTGGAACCTCCTACCTACACACAACATCTTCGTAGACTAGGAGGATGTACATAAGGTTGAAATGAGGAAGAGCAAACAGCTGAGACCTCCCTCGCGAAGTAATACTTAACAGTGGTGCCGCGAGGGGAAGAAAACGTCAATGATTACTAGGGTCATGTTCGGTTTTTTAGTCCGTATGGGTTGCACATTCGCCGAGCAGATACTTGCTCGTGGTCGCTACCATCNGAGACCTCCCTCGCGAAGTAATACTTAACAGTGGTGCCGCGAGGGGACGGAAAGGTCAATGATTACTAGGGTCATGTTCGGTTTTTTAGTCCGTATGGGTTGCACATTCGCCGAGCAGATACTTGATCATGGTCGCTACCATCCAGACCTGACCGAGTCGAGACACTACACTCCAGACACCACTCGTCTGGAGTGTGTTAGTGGGTAAAGAGCAATTTTCCGTTCATGAACTCAAAAAAAAAAAAACATGTACACATACACACGCGGGTGCACACACACACATGCAGATACACAAACGCGCGCACGGACACACATACACACACACGCGTACGTACCCACACATACACTTTACGCTAAAAATCATATTTGTGAAAAAAATATGTATTTTAAATTTTCATTTGTTATGGCATTTTCAATAATTTCCGCACACAATTCAATAATCGAAAAAAAATGACGTTCACAAATCTGCTATT
Organism: Diachasma alloeum; assembly: GCF_001412515.2. NCBI lineage: Eukaryota > Metazoa > Arthropoda > Insecta > Hymenoptera > Braconidae > Diachasma > Diachasma alloeum. The sequence goes on along the minus strand of NW_021680606.1, from coordinate 110,696 downwards.
CCGAACTAAAAATCAAAAGACACGACCAGATCTTTTCATCTTTTTTTTGCCCTCTCCTGAAGTATTCTTACTGTCCTGGAATGAATAAAAAATATTCTTGAATGGTCAAAAAGTATGTTCTTCATTTCATACCTCCCGAGGTGTTTGCACCCCCTTGCAAAAAATATAGAAACGATTTGAAGCTTTACCAAATTTCAGAAACGGGGGGAGCTCATGGTGATTATTAGGCAATTTTTAACAATGGGACAGGAAGATAATTTACAGAGATTCCTGGGGGGCTATTTGGAAGGAAATGAGACATACAAATCATATATTTCACTACTTTGATCTTTATTACATAAACAGTTTCCTTCAATACATCAATCATAATCGGTTCGTAAACCCTAAATCGGAAAGTTCAATTGGAATTGTCTACGTATATTTGAAAAAGATGAAATTGTTTTCAATTTTCGCTTAAGAATTCTTGCTTCCGGTAATAAAAACTCCACCCAATTCGCAGCCAAGCTCCGCCCATCGTTCTGTGGCTCGGGAATTGAAGCATAAGGGATACATGGCTCAGGCTCCCACTGAGGCCACCAATAGGGAACGTTCCTCACCATACTGAAACATCGATGCCACCGAATGTAAATAATCGGTGAACGTTTTGGCAACCTGCAATATGAATGAATCAAATTAGTACATAATAAAAAAGAAAAGGAAGGGATTCGAAAAAGATTGATTGCGATCATAACTTCAGAGAGTAAAGTGTTATATGAGCTCATCAGCTTATGGCAGTGGAAAATAGTAGTGCAATAACACTTATTCTGTTGTCAGTATTTTTTGGATCGTTCTTGAATTGTATTTGTCTATTTGACTTCTCTCATTTTTGTTTATCGTGATCCTTCATTTACTTTTGCACTCTTCCATAATTGTTCTCATTACCTTCTCGATTGCCTCCATAAATTTACAAATTTGTCATTTTTCGGTTTGTACATATTCCTATACATTTATTATTATTTTACTCGTAAATGAGATCGCTGAACGATCCTCGAGGGTTTTGACTTCACCTCGAAGACCGCCCAGCAAGCTAAGCGATGCAAACACTTCCTTATTGCTCTGCAATAGCGCTCCGTTTAACCAGAGGGTGAGCTCTATTGTAATCCAGAATCATGCTGCCTAAGTAGATGGAGGGACCCGAGGATGACTGCCTTCTGCATCTGGCCAGCCAAACTGAAGATTTGACGCCTACAGGCCGGGATGGTTTTGAATCATGATGTCTAAGTAGTCGAAAGGATCCAAGAATTACAGCCTTTTGCATCTGGCAAGCCAGTATTAAGGCATTGCGCGTGCAGGCTGGAATCACCTCAACCGCAGATACAAAAGACTGTTTCATGCCGCCAAGAGAGCCAATGATAAGGACAACCTGCTTCACTTGAAATCCTCTGTTTATTTGACGTAGCTCAAATAGGAGTGATTGGTATTTGAGCCTTTTCTCCTCTTCTTTCACTGTGATGTTGCTCTCAGCCGGAGCTGAGAACTCAATGACATAGATGATTTTGTCATCAAAATCGAAGAGGACGATGTCAGGGTTCGTTGCAACGATTGGCCTGACAGTCGTGAACGAGAAGTTCCAGTAAATCTTACACCTCTCGTTCACAACAATGGACTCAATATCTCCTGGAGCATACGGCAGCAGTGGGGTTCTGTCTATCCCATAAAAGTGCCACAAATGGAAATGCAGCACTCTCAAAGCCGCATTATGTCGATGGATATAACTCGTGATAGCATATGTCGGGCAAGCCGATAAAAGATGCATCAGAGTTTCCGGGGACTGCTTGCAAGCCCGACACCGAATGTCTGGAACTTGCAACCCCATAACGCGACTTCGATAGACTAGGGTATTTACCACACCATCCTGGCAGGCGCAAATGAAACCCTCAGTTTCGGACATCAAGGCAGCTGACTTCAAGAAAGAGAATGTCAGCTGGACGGAGAGACCCTGCTCTTCCACATGGTGGAAGAATACGCCATGCATGGGGCTATCAAGGTGCCCATTATTATTATTATTATTATTATTATTTTTTACACTCGTAAATGAGATCGCTGAATGATCCTCGAGGGTTCCGACTTCACCTCCAAGACCGCCCAGCAAGCTAAGCGATACAAACTCTTCTCAATCGCTCTACAGTAGTGCTCCCTCCAACCAGAGGGTGAGTTCTAGTGCAGTCCAGAATCGTGCTATCTAAGTAGACGGAGGGATCCAAGAAAGACCGCCTTCTGCATTTGGCTAGCCAAAATGAAAGCTTGACGCCTACATGCAGGGATGGTGTTCAGCGCAAATATGAATGACGCTTTCATTCCCTCAAGAGAGCCAATTATCAGGACAAATTATTATTATCATTATTTTTTTTTCTCGTGAATGAGATCGCTGGATGATCGTCGAGGGCTCCGACTTCACCTCGAAGACCACCGAGCAAGCTAAGCGATACAAACAAGTCCTAATCGCTCTGCAGCAGTGCTCCCTCCAAGCAGAGAGTGAGCACCACTGCAGTCAAGAATCATGATGTCTAAGTAGTCGAAAGGATCCAAGAATGACAGCCTTTTGCATCTGGCAAGCCAGTATTAAGGCATTGCGCCTGCAGGCTGGAATCACCTCAACCGCAGATACAAAAGACTGTTTCATGCCGCCAAGAGAGCCAATGATCAGGACGATCAGCCTGACCCTAAACCCGCGGTTCAACTGACGCAACTCAAACAGGAGCAGCTGGTATTTGAGCCGTTTCTCCTCTTCCTTCGCAGATATATTGCTCTCGGCCGGCGCCGAGAACTCAATTATTCAGGTTTGGCGTAGGGAAGTTGGCGTACCCATCGCCCATCAGGATGGTGTTCCATCCTGCTGCAATAGCCGTGTTAGTTGTGGGCTAACTACCCGTCACTTCCAATACCCGGTTCTACCAACGAGTCGCGAGACAGCCCACCACAGCCGGTCGCTTTCGCATGGGGACCATGGATCAGTTGGGAGGGGCGGCAGATCTGGATCCAACAATGGTAACAACTTGGCTGTCCATAGGATTAGGTGGTCGGAGGAGCTCAAGGAGGACCTCATGCAATGTTGGGTGGATAGTCAGCCGGCGCAGCGAGGATACATAGCGCGGATGCGGGACTTGTGGTGTGCTATGCACCCCGAGTATGCACATTTTAGGGCACAGCATCTTCGAGATCAGGCCAGTCGCTTGCGTCGGCAGGGCTATGATTTGCTCGTCGTTCCACGACGGCTGTCGGGTGGTCGTTTCTCTCAGATTTCTGTGAGAAGCGTCGAACCTCAGCCGGAGCAATCTGCCCGTCATAGTGATGAGGTGCCGGGGAGAGCTTCGAGGGATATGGGATCAAGGGGGGAGAGGGTCACGGGGAAGTTCCGTATTCGGCCTGACGATCTGGCGTTAGAGAATGAGGCACTGGCTGCTGTGCTCTCCCCGAACGTTAGCTTGCTCGACATAAACTGGGCTGTGTATGAAGCAGCGCGCCGTCTAAAGCCGCGAACCCTTGCAAGGGGATCGTTTGAGCTGAAGATGAGGAGGCGAATTGCACAGCTTCAGGGGAAAATCGAGATGGCTCGGAAGCAGGTGTCGCAAATTCAGTGTGTGATTGATTTCATCGTAAGTGGACGAAATTTTACGTCTCCAATTCGCAAAATATCTGCGAACTTGGGGTATCATCACCACACACTGAATAAGGCACTCCTCCTTGTTATCAAGGAAAGATTTGTCGAGAGGGTTCGAGTTCTGGGGGCTACAAAGCGGTCCCTAGAAAAGCGGTTGCGGCGAATGGTAGACAATACTGTATTTCATTCCGACCCCAGACGGTGGTTCGAGCCTCCAGCGCCTGCACCCGACAAGATGCCATCAGTCGAGCAGGTTGAGGAATTGTAGGGGGCAATTTATAGTCACGTTCCTCGTCTCATGACGGAGACTCCAGCTCTTCAAGCATTTCGTGCGTTTTGTGAAGAACATCGTCGGCAGCGCGCGGAGTTCACCCCAGTCACTCAGGAAAAAATTCAATCTGCGTTACGAGGCATGAAGAACCATGCCGCTCCGGGTCCAGATGGCATCAACGCCTTTTGGTGGAAGAAGTTTACCTCGGTTCATAGCCATCTGGCTCGNCATGAAGAACCATGCCGCTCCGGGTCCAGATGGCATCAACGCCTTTTGGTGGAAGAAGTTTACCTCGGTTCATAGCCATCTGGCTCGGATTTTCACATCGTTCATCGATGGTAGCGTGATGCTTCCTGAGTGGTTGGTGGAGGGGAGAACTGTGCTGCTTCCGAAGAAGGGAGACTTGTCTGACCCGGCAAATTACCGGCCGATCACGTGCCTGAATACGCTCTATAAGCTCTTCACAGGAGTCTTGAATGAGGGTATCTTGCAGGATGTACAACCCGTGTGGCGGCCGATTTATGAACAGCGGGGGGCGAAGCGGTCGCTGTCAGGGTGCAAGGAGAGTTTACTCGTCGATCGGTGCATATTGCGCGATTCGATACAGTATCATCGGCACCTGTCAGTGGCCTGGGTCGACTATCGTAAGGCATTTGNAATTACCGGCCGATCACGTGCCTGAATACGCTCTATAAGCTCTTCACAGGAGTCTTGAATGAGGGTATCTTGCAGGATGTACAACCCGTGTGGCGGCCGATTTATGAACAGCGGGGGGCGAAGCGGTCGCTGTCAGGGTGCAAGGAGAGTTTACTCGTCGATCGGTGCATATTGCGCGATTCGATACAGTATCATCGGCACCTGTCAGTGGCCTGGGTCGACTATAGTAAGGCATTTGATAGCATGAGCCATGAGCTCATTTTTCTGCTACTCGAGTGCCTTGCGCTAGAGGAAAATATCGTGAGGTGCATTAGAGATCTTGCACCACTTTGGAGGACGCGCTTCACCATAACATCTGGTGAGGGTCGGCTTACTTCAGGGTTGGTGCAATTCAGGAGAGGAGTTCTTCAGGGCGATACCTTGCGTCCTCTCTTGTTCTGCATCTCACTGATGCCCCTATCTGTCGCCTTATGCGATGTTGGTGGATACCAAGCCGAAAGACCTGGCGATTGGAGGCATCAGGTTAGCCATATATTCTATATGGATGACCTGAAGTTATTTGCCTCAGGAGAGCGGCAACTCAAGCTCCAGCTTGATGTTGTTGCAGTGTACTCACGCGCGGTCGGGATGAGCTTTGGGTTGGACAAATGTGCAGTCTTCCACATGAAGAGGGGGAAGGTTGGGGACGGGATGGGAGAGATACACCTGGTGGATGGAAGCGTCATTAGACATCTTGGCGCTGAGGAGTCGTATAGGTATCTTGGCTTCAATCAGCGATCCGTAGTGGACGCTGAGGCAGTCAAAGAGACTCTTCGTGAGGAGTATCGTCGCCGGCTTCGGAGAGTTTGGGAGTCCGAACTCTCGGGAAAGAACAAGGTGGCCGCGACAAACATGTTCGTAGCTCCAGTTCTTCTGTACTCCTTTGGCGTGCTCCAATGGAGGAGGGATGAGCTGATGCAGTTGGACAGGGATACTCGTAAACTAATGAACATCCACAGGAGCCTACATTCTCTATCTTCGTGTCCCCGTTTATACTTCCCGCGTGACAGTGGTGACCGAGGACTACTCCGCCTAGAATCTCTCCATGAGCGCTTGGTCCTCGGCTTGGCCTGTGACGTGATGAACGGCTTGGATCCTCTCTTGGAGTTTGTGCACGATCATGAGCTTCATGGGATTCAGGCCTTTCTCTACAAGGCGGCGGATACCGCAGCTGAAGCTCTCGGGTTGGAGTTTCGTCGCGGCCGAGGTGGTCAGCTGGCTAATCATTCATTGGCCGGCATGACTAAATCTCGGCGAAGAGTGACCATCAAGGAGGCGGAACAGTCCACCTTGCTTCGTCTATACGTTGACAGGCCGATGCATGGCGTGTTCTTTCGTCATGTGGAAGAACAGGGCTTATCCGTCCAGCTGACTTTCTCATTTTTGAAGTCGGCTGGCTTGATGTCTAAAACCGAGGGGTTCATTTGCGCGTGTCAAGATGGCGTGATAAATACCTTGGTCTATAGGAGCCGTGTTATGGGGTTGCAAGTCCCGAATATTAAGTTTCGGGCTTGCAAACAGTCCCCGGAAACTCTGATGCATCTTTTGTCGGCTTGTCCGACATATACAGTGACGAGTTATATCCACCGTCATAACGCGGCTTTGAGAGTGTTGTATTACCATCTGCGGCAATCTTATGGGATAGACTGGACGCCGATTCTGCCTTATGCTCAAGGAGATATTGAGTCCGTTGTTGTAAATGAGAGGTGTAAGATTCACTGGAACTTCTCGTTTGCGACTATCAGGCCCGTCGCTGCGACAAAGCCTGATATCGTCCTCTTCGACTTTGAAGACAAAGTCATCTTTATTATTATTATTATTACTATTATTATTATTATTTTTTTTTATATATTTTTTTATTTATTTTTTTTCCCTGGTGAATGAGATCGCTGGATGACCCTCGAGGGCTCTGACTTCACCTCGAAGACCACCCATCAAGCTAAGCGATACAAACAAGTCCTAATCGCTCTGCAGTAGCGCTCCCTCCAACCAGAGGGTGAGCACTACTGCAGTCCAGAATCATGATGTCTAAGTAGTCGATGGGACCCAAGAATGACAGCCTTTTGCATCTGGCCAGCCAGTATTAAGGCATTGCGCCTGCAGGCTGGAATCACCTCAAGCGCAGATACAAACGACTGTTTCATGCCGTCAAGAGAGCCAATGATCAGGACGATCAGGTTGACTCTAAACCCGCGGTTCAACTGACGCAGCTCAAACAGGAGCAGCTGGTATTTGAGCCGCTTCTCCTCTTCCTTCGCAGATTGATTGCTCTCGGCTGGTGCCGAGAACTCCATCACGTAGATGACTTTGTCTTCAAAGTCGAAGAGGACGATATCAGGGTTCGTCGCAGCGACGGGCCTGATAGTCGCAAACGAGAAGTTCCAGTAAATCTTACACCTCTCATTCACGACAACGGACTCAATATCTCCTGGAGCATAAGGCAGAATCGGCGTCCGCTCTATCCCATAAGAGTGCCGCAGATGGTAATACAACACTCTCAAAGCCGCGTTATGACGGTGGATATAACTCGTCACTGTATATGTCGGACAAGCCGACAAAAGATGCAGTAAACTTAACAAGGAGTAAACTCTCCTTGCACCCTGACAGCGACCGCTTCGCCCCCCGCTGTTCATAAATCTGCCGCCACACGGGTTGTACATCGTGCAAGATACCCTCATTCAAGACTCCTGTGAAGAGCTTATAGAGCGTATTCAGGCACGTGATCGGCCGGTAATTTGCCGGGTCAGACTAGTCTCCCTTCTTCGGAAGCAGCACAGTTCTCCCCTCCACCAACCACTCAGGAAGCATCACGCTACCATCGATGAACGATGTGAAAATCCGAGCCAGATGGCTATGAACCGAGGTAAACTTCTTCCACCAAAAGGCGTTGATGCCATCTGGACCCGGAGCGGCATGGTTCTTCATGCCTCGTAGCGCAGATTGAATTTCTTCCTGAGTGACTGGGGTGAACTCCGCGCGCTGCCGACGATGTTCTTCACAAAACGCACGAAATGCTTGAAGAGCTGGAGTCTCCGTCATGAGACGAGGAACGTGACTATAAATTGCCCCCCAGAATTCCTCAACCTGCTCGACTGATGGCATCTTGTCGGGTGCAGGCACTGAAGGCTCGAACCACCGTCTGGGGTCGGAATGAAATACAGTATTGTCCACCATTCGCCGCAACCGCTTTTCTAGGGACCGCTTTGTAGCCCCCAGAACTCGAACCCTCTCGACAAATCTTTCCTTGATAACAAGGAGAACTGCCTTATTCAGTGTGTGATGATGATACCGCAAGTTTGCAGATATTTTGCGAATTGGAGACGTAAAATTTCATCCACTTACGATGAAATCAATCACACACTGAATTTGCGACGCCTGCTTCCGAGCCATCTCGATTTTCCCCTGAAGCTGTGCAATTCGCCTCCTCATCTTCAGCTCAAACGATCCCCTTGCAAGGGTTCGCGGCTTTAGACGGCGCGCTGCTTCATACACAGCCCAGTTTATGTCGAGCAAGCTAACGTTCGGGGAGAGCACAGCAGCCAGTNAGCCCCCAGAACTCGAACCCTCTCGACAAATCTTTCCTTGATAACAAGGAGGAGTGCCTTATTCAGTGTGTGGTGATGATACCCCAAGTTCGCAGATATTTTGCGAATTGGAGACGTAAAATTTCATCCACTTACGATGAAATCAATCACACACTGAATTTGCGACACCTGCTTCCGAGCCATCTCGATTTTCCCCTGAAGCTGTGCAATTCGCCTCCTCATCTTCAGCTCAAACGATCCCNGGAGACGTAAAATTTCATCCACTTACGATGAAATCAATCACACACTGAATTTGCGACACCTGCTTCCGAGCCATCTCGATTTTCTCCTGAAGCTGTGCAATTCGCCTCCTCATCTTCAGCTCAAACGATCCCCTTGTAAGGGCTCGCGGCTTTAGACGGCGCGCTGCTTCATACACAGCCCAGTTTATGTCGAGCAAGCTAACGTTCGGGGAGAGCACAGCAGCCAGTGCCTCATTCTCTAACGCCAGATCGTCAGGCCGAATACGGAACTTCCCCGTGACCCTCTCCCCCCTTGATCTCATATCCCTCGAAGCTCTCCCCGGCACTTCATCACTATGACGGGCAGATTGCTCCGGCTGAGGTTCGACGCTTCTCACAGAAATCTGAGAGAAACGACCACCCGACAGCCGTCGTGGAACGACGAGCAAATCATAGCCCTGCCGACGCAAGCGACTGGCCTGATCTCGAAGATGCTGTGCCCTAAAATGTACATATTCGGGATGCATAGCACACCACAAGTCCCGCATCCGTGCTATGTATCCTCGCTGCGCCGTCTGAGTATCCACCCAACATTGCATGAGGTCCTCCTTGAGCTCCTCCGACCACCTCATCCTATGGACAGCCAAGTTGTTACCATTGTTAGATCCAGATCTGTCGCCCCTCCCAACTGATCCGCGGTCCCCATCCGAGAGGGACCGATTGTGGGGGGCTCTGCCGCGGCTCGATGACGGAACCGGNATTATTATTATTATTATTATTATTATTATTATTATTATTATTATTATTATTATTATTATTATTATTATTATTATTATTATTATTATTATTATTATTATTATTATTATTATTATTATTATTATTATTATTATTATTATTTGCCGGGCGATGAGTTCGCCACACTCCCTACGCCTTATTATTATTATTATTATTATTATTATTATTATTATTATTATTATTATTATTATTATTATTATTATTATTATTATTTCCTTACTCTCTTCCATTATGATCGCAATCGTCAACGTATTTGTAACGTTATGGCGCAATCTTGGACTACATTATGACTGTATATAAACATATCGAAAATTTTGCACGAAGCCGGTCATTTCGATTGTATTCGGGATTGGGATGAAATATATAGCGTTTGCACTACCACCCCTTTATTACATTTTCATGAATTCCTGAGTTCTTGATATGATGACAATTGATTTCTTAGGGGCATGCAATAAGTTCCACGTCATGACATCCAACAGCAATAATTTTGTCATAGCCACTATTATAATGAGTTTTGAATTGTCGAAAGGGACTGACTGATAGACGTATTGATAACGCAGGCAACAATCGTGCACACATATTTCTTCATGGCTTCACTGTCCGCCCCCTTATAATTATTTTTCGCCCGTGTGAGTGCAAAGTACACGTTTCTCTCCTGCTTCTTGGGAAGGAAATTTCACTTTCCGCCTACGCCGAGGTAAAAAATACCATTCTAACTACTGCAAATGAATTAAAGGACCCTTACCCACGTGCTTACCACGTTCCCCTTCGGCTCGGCTGGTAATTCCGTACCTAGGCACGACTCCTTCATTTTATCTACGTAGGTTACAAATATATTATACATTTCAGGCAGTTCATTTTTGTTTTATCATGCTGAATTCGATTGAGTTTTCAACAGGTTTTTTTTTTTATCCACCAATTTTATTGAAGCCATGATTATATTTTTCCTTCATATTATTATCTATACTCGAATTGCTGTAGGTGGAGCTTTCCAAATTGACGACCCTGAATTCATATAAGCTTCTCCTTCTTGTAAAGGGGGAGAATTGCCTATTGAATTTTAAAATAGCTCCTGGTGGATATTTATTACAGCAATCTTTACCTGTTGCTCATGGTTTGGTTACAACACTCTGGCTTTTTACAGTGGAACTATGATCTGTCCTGAACCCAGAAATTATGAGACTTTTGGCAGCAATGTGTCTCATAATTGTATTTTTTATTCCATTTTATTGCCTTTTTCAGAGCGTGTTCCACCGTCATTCTTTAGTGAATTCAGCTTGCAATTTATACCTTGAGTTTCATTATCAATATAACCAGAGTGTTAGTGCGGATTTTATCATGGGTCCAAAGTGCATCTATCAGCCTCGTCAATTTGACTGTCGTTATTATTGCTACAACGGATGTATCGATAGCTAAATTTCATATTCTTTTTACGATATTAGAAACTAGTCAACTTTATGGAAAGAGAAATGCTAAAGATTTACTCTAGCTGTTGCTCCGATCGGTCAAGATACGCGATTGTTTCATTTTCAAGAACTTCAGGCAAATTTGGGATTATAATGCTACATTTATTCTCTAATATTGAAAAATGGTCGAGATTATGATATGTGTGCAGTTCATATAAATGGAAGCGCATAATTTGTGACGTTTCATAATTAATCTGTGATGGATCGAGACCATGTAACAAACTCACTGCAATTGCAATAGCAAATACTCCACAATATATGCTATTTGTCTATTGTTGTACGTGTAGGAAGATTACTGGCTTCTCTTCGAATGGATAAAATGGAAGCAAACGTCTCAGATAAGTTAAGAAAGGGTCAACACTTGAGCGCTTGCCGTTGACCCAGTATGTATCATAAATATATAGTTGTCATGTATCGTAATGAGCACACACCCAATGACCTGGCCGATACAAAATTTGAATGTGTTTACAGTTCGGATCTATCGGTCGTATTGTTGACAACTTGCGATATAATAGAGGCGATTGATATGTATACAATTCATTGGTGGCTTCCATCATCATGTTTCCAAATACGTCCATGTGACTAACTTCTAATTCGCCTTCTTCATCATCAAATATTGCTCTCAAATCTTTATCACTGAGGTTATTGAAGACGAATTCATTAGGATCCATATAATTGACTATGTCTTCGTTGTTTAGCACAGGAACATCACTAGAAATAACTGGTGATTCCAATCTACTGCATGCATTCTCACAGGGAATTGTTAAGTTGGCCCTTTCTATTAATTGATTATCAGTAGGGTCTTTGGATCGAATGTTATCGCGCAATGGCATAGACCTGGCATATCTACTGTCGACTATTTCAGAAACCATAAACTTGTTATAGAATTCTTTGAGTTCAGGTACCTTATGTTCTGACCAGAATTTTTCCTGTGTATAGTCAATAGTCAGAGCCACTTCATCCATGATTGTTGCTAATACAAATCTGCATGCTTTTCGTTTTGTAATCGCAAGACTGCCAATGATCTGATAATACAAAGGAGTATTTGGATTCAAAGCGGAAACTATGGACTTTTCCTAGTTGAATATTTGCTTGACCGATTTCAATAGTTTCGAATCATTGGATACTTCTTCAATTGTCTTATCACGAAGATTGTAGAGACAATGAATAGTCGGGATTGCATCATTGCCCAACAAACCATCTGGTTGGGCTGCAAGAGAAGCGATTTCATCATCAATTATGATAACACATTCCTGTAATCCACTGTATTGATGATTTATTCGATTTTTGCATTTGCGCTCGTAGTTCTTAGTAGCCGCCACGGTCACCAGTGGATACAGAATACTCTTAACCGTTTTGACTGTTGGTGTCGTCTTCTTCATGCGACAGATTTGGGAAAAATGATGTGCCAGGAGCAATTTTTTCCTTAGTAGATATTTATTTCCTTCATTTCCTCGCGTTTCTTCTTCTTTCTTGTCTCGATTCGCTTGCCATTGATACAACGTGTCCTTGTGCTGTTTCTCCGCCTCTTGATATTGTTTTGGAGATATATCTGGTTTTGCAGGATGTAATTCGTAATCAGCTGATTCCCTCATATTTTCAGTTTCACCTGATGCTAAGTCGGGAAACTTCTTAGTCTTTTTGTACTTCCTGTTATATATGTTCTCCGTTTGCCTCCGTGCTTCCATTTCGATGAGTTCCACAGAGGGAATTGCGCCTATTTCTCTGTGATACGTGCTGGCGACGTTTTGGTCATCGAATTATATAATAGCCATTGCAGTACGAGCGTTATAAGGGCCTCTTTGCTGAACATTGATGCCTTTTTCGTAAATGTATTTAGCCAATACAGAATTGTAAGTCTCAGCTAAATTTGACGCTTCGCCCACCTATAGATGGGAGGCATTATCACTCCATTTCTGCATTACTGATTGCAGCTGCTACAAGATACCACATTCTTCAAGTAGAGGAATCCAATTACGCTCATTGAGCCTACTTTCTCCATTACAAAAATATCGAGTACAATTCGTGCGGTTTCCAAAAATATGATACATCAAATTCATAAGATCTTTGTGCAAGTTGGGTATCTTTTCCTCATCACGTATTTCCTACCATTTGCAATATCTGGAGACACTGGTGATGTCCATGTCAATTCAGGCAATACTCTCATAAAGAAGTTTCTTCAACTTCTGCAACTCCACAAATCGTCCTGGTTTAATACTCCTGGTAATGGCTATAATTTCTCGGTTTCTATAACGTTGTAAATGTAATTGGAATTCACATTTCTCTACGCAAGTATGATTTGGGTAAGGATTGGCTTCAAGAACCTTATTATAGGAGCTGCTATCACCGTCTCCTATCAGATGTGAGTATATCAAATTATCCTTATCGATACTTGTCTTGAATTCTTCTGCAATCACAGTGCTTTCAACGCCCAGGATACTCTTGGCTTTTGGATAGTTGGCCCAGCATTTGTGATCTGGAATTCCTTTTCTAGCATTCTCAGCGACTCTGCATATATAATAGTAACGATTCTTCACACCTGCAGATATTACTCTCTTGGTCTGTGCCCCGGACAGGTCAAGTCCCATTTGATATCAATTGACATGTGGGAATGCCATTGATAACAGAATTCATTTCCATTACCATACATTCTTCACTAGCATTCTGTTTCATATGTTCTTCCGCGATCTCTATGAAGTTCTCATTCATTTCTTCACTCAATTGTTTATACACTTTCTTGTTCAGATAATGGACGCTCATATTAGCTGTAAACTCTTCCAAGCCAGCTTGTTCTTTGCCTATTGCAGCAATTCCAAGGACAGCACATCGATTCACATCGAGGGAAGTCTAGTCCTCTACTTCTGACCAAATATGTTCTCGTCAATTGCACATGTTGCCCTTGAACACAAATTTTTGTTCAACCCGTGAAGGATTTGTTCAATGAGCACTAGGTCATTGATGGTACATCCTATTTCCGGTCTATGAATACCGTTGATGAAGAACTTTTGAAGCTGTCTGAAGATATGGGTGAATTTGACCATGCTACGTGATTCCGCATCGAATTTTGATGCTTTTCTTTTTGGTTTCTTGGATTGAGTATTTTTGTGAGGCTCACTTGGTCCATTTTCTCCCTCGAGTTGATAATCGTTCCCTTCCGTTTCCTCATTATCCATCTGATGGTTCACTTCATTCTCTTCGTTGTCTGAATGATCATCATCTGTATCCTCTGAAAAATGATTTATTCGAGTATCAGGATGCTCTTCCGCGGAAACGATTTCATCACCGAGAAAATTAACATCATCAGCATTATGTGCCTTGGGAGAGTTATTGGTTCTTATTGGTTCCATTACGATCACCATACTTCAGGTGATTTCTGTCATTGTCGTGTGGGCTGGATCTACCATCTTTTAAAATTATTTCATCTTCGATTGAATCATCGAGCCAATCCTCATCTATGAAATCATTCATCCATTCATCGTCACTAAAATTATCATCAGCATTATTATCATTTCCCTGCTCTTCAGTTATCCCTGTAGAATGGGCAATACGATTAGGAGATTGCGGCCTTGGTGAGTATGCTGAAATGTTTAATCCTTGTGATTTATGAGGTATGGCATCTTGCATATTTATGAGCAGGTTTTCTTCAGTTATACCTTCTTCTCGGGCCCACACACCATCGGAGTTAGTACTGTTGGACTCCTACTTTCATTATGGAAATGAGAATGGGACGGTGTTGTCATCAGTGTATAGTTATGTTCGTTTAAACCAACATTAATTTTTGGTAACGTCGCTTCAGTTCTAGGGCGGATCTGTTCAATCGCATCATCTTCAATCACCACACCTCGTACACTTTCATATTTTGCGTCAATATTCGTTGACGTACCAATGGCATCATATTTCTGTTGCATTTCTTCATACAAAGTTTCTTTTGATTTTGGTTAAGAGATGTCGTCAATTTTCTTAAACAGTCCAACTTCCATCAGTCCATCAGTTCATCTTGGTTCGCCCTGGAGTCATCCAAAGTATTATTTGATGATGGCAATGACCATGCAACCAATTTTCAATTTGAGGCTCATCATTCACCACAGGTCGCAACACGTCCTCCATGATGGCTTCCTTATTAGCCTGTGCCAGTTCTGAACTCATGCTATTGCCCTTCGAATCAAAGAAACTGTTACTCATCTCTGAGCGATGTTTGTTCACTCTATTGAAGGCTTTAGATGTTGAGTCTCGACCATGCAACCACTGTTCCATTCGATGCGCATGATTCTGCACAGTCCGCGACACATCCTCCATGATGGCTTCCTCGTTAGCCTGTGCCGTTTCTGAATTTATGCTATTGCATTGCGAATCAAAGGAACTGGTTGTCATTTGTGAACAACGTGTGCCCATCTTTGTTACAATTCCTGAA
Organism: Diachasma alloeum; assembly: GCF_001412515.2. NCBI lineage: Eukaryota > Metazoa > Arthropoda > Insecta > Hymenoptera > Braconidae > Diachasma > Diachasma alloeum. Next base: position 95,651 of record NW_021680606.1, on the reverse strand, counting down.
ATTGGCATGTTTCCAGCCATTGCCGGCTCAGGTAGTCTAATTTCACAAGAAGAATTTGATGTTTCTATGTGTGAAGTGTTCCTATTGACCTCCCTGTCATTCACTGCTACTGCGGTTGGTCCTCGACGAATGTGATTTTCTCTTATTATATAGTCATCATTATCGACATCCATAAAAAAATCCTCCACATATCCGTTCGCATTAGCCCATGCGGCATCGGAATTCGGACTATGTGAATTATGAATAAAAGAGGAGAGTTGCGATAGGTGAATTTGGGAAGAATCGTTTGTTGGATCACTTTTCGGAGAGTCTATTCCTCTCAAAATCGTTGTCTTCTCTCGTGGTGAACTACTCGTTCTCTGTTCCGCTGTACCATGAGGTTTCGATATATTGTCAACTGATGAATAATCTTCTTGTAATCACCGCTGATTATTCGAAGCACTACCTTCATCCACGCAGTTGACGGGGTTGGACTCAGTCAGAGGCGTGTTCTAGAGCGAAGGTGTGTATAAGCAACGAATTATAGAGCCGTTTGATGAAACTGATGAATTACGGCTCAGTTGTTCATTCGGTTGAACGAATGTTCGTGGGACGTTCGAACAATGATCTTCAATTTCGTGTGATAAATCATCCAGAATGAGAGGAATAATCCAAAGCCCCGGCGTATACGAACCACGAATTAGGGAATCAGTTGATGAAAATGATGAATTGAAAGCAGTAGAAGGCACTGCTTGTTCATTCCCCCTCGTTTCTGTCAATAATTGTTGGCGTGACCTATTACAATTATCATCACCTGAATTGTTCATACTTACCTGCCCCTGAGTCGCCATGCACCCCACTGGTGGATTGCCAAAATTGTCATGGGCTGGGTTTGCCTGAGAAATATCTGCAAACCCCTTTGCCACCGCTTTGCTCCTAGTTGATAATCCAAAATTAGGGAGGCACCAGTCAATGGATGAAATGAACAGATGGAGAATCAGAACATTTTCTATAGTATTTTTTATAGTATTTACTATAGTATAGTATTTTATAGGAAACTAGCGACGCTTCGCGTGCGCCTCGTCGATGGCCTTGTTTGAAAATTGATGTAGAATAATTGATATGATGATCAATATGATCATTCATATCATGATCGATGTGATGATGATGATGATTTTTTTTTTCATTCCGAAATGAATGAATGAAATGACATTGAAGGAAATATTATTTACGATAAGTCAAAGTCAATGAAGAAAAAGGTGAAGTTTCTAAAGTTTCCCAAAAAAACTTGAAACGTTTTTTAAATTCACTTGAAAACTGAAGAACTTCCTTGTATTCTTTAAAAAACTTGAGAAGTCTTCCAATTGTCTTAAATTTTCTAGAAAACTTGAAAAGTTCCTCCAATTTCGCAGAACAATGACGAAACTTCGCGAATGTTCTAGAAAACTTTATAAATTATTAGAATTTTCTAGAAGACTCGAAAAATTTATCGAATTTGCAACAACATTTGAGAAAACCTGCGAACTTTCGACGAAACGGCGAAAATTTCAAGGAAATTTAATAAATAGAAATGGGAATAATAATAGAAATAATAGAAATGGGAATAATTTGTCTAATACTCATGCTTGTAGCTCTTTTAGTTTGGGCTGTGCGCTGATATATCAGTCGCATTGAAAATGGCTTTTCCTTTATATATAACATACTGTCGGAAATTCTCGAATTCCTATAGGGAACTGGTGGATGGGCGTATGACATTCGGTGGTGAGAAAAAGAATCATTTCAAGATATCAACCGTCTCCGCTCAATGGGAGTGAAATGCAAACTGAACCGTCTTCAAAAGTCAATAACTCAAGATTGGCAGAGTGAAATTTAACAAATTATAAATCATTCTCAGATTATTTGTTTTTAGCTTCAAAATGAAATCAATTTCATTCAAGTCGTATCAAAATGAAATTCACCCCATAAACTTATGTAAAGTGCTATCTTAAAACCGTAAGCTCCGCCCATCCACCAGTTCCCAATAGGAAATCATGTAGAAAATCCTATACCTTTTTTTTTTCTTACGCGTCAAATTTCAAAATTGAACCTTTTGGGGGAACTGACCATCAGGTGACCCGGAATTTTGGACTTTTTTCAAAATACAAAACGCGCATTCAAATTTCTCTCAAACATGCAACGTATTATTCAACATCTGTAGTTTACGATCGAATTTTTATTTCATTTTTTTATTCATATTTCTTTCCTACTACCATAACGGTTTTATAGGCTCCCCATTCATCTGCCTTGCCTCTCCCACTTCTCTCTTCTGATTTTTATCTGCGTTACCATGGGCGGTCTTACTCTTGCCTGCACCCCATTGGGGCTAGGACTGCAAGGGAAACCATGGAAAACCCCAGTCGTACAACCGGCCGATAATGCAGGGATTCCACTATGTCCATTGGTCACACTGACTCAATGGGCACAGTGGTTCTCTACATTCGTGCCCAGCGACTATAGTCCCACGCGGTTAGGTGTGCCTAAGCGGACACCCATCCAAGTACTGGGCAGACTGAACGCTGCTTAGCTTGGATGACCGCCGGAGCCACACACTCCCCGCGTGACTACTGCAGCCACTACGATCGAATTATTTCACCTATGGATGACCGCTCCAGCAACTCATAGAAAATATTTCTCAGCCAATTACAAGTGGAATCATAGGCTTGGCAGTCACAAAAACGTACAACATTGAGAAATGCCGCCGGTGAATTTCGAGCCTTTTTGACAATGTGAACTGTCTACTCTTCAAACTTATGCAATACTTCTCTTTTAATTGATTGCTAAATGTTCTTTATGAGTTACTGAAGAGATGAAGCATAAGTGGAATGTACCTTCCGTAGGGGAAAGGGGTTCTTCATGAGTTTGAAGAGTAGACATTTGAGACAGCCGGAAATGCTCCGATTTCACCTATGGCATTTTCCAATGTTGGACCGCTCTGCGACTTCCGAGGCTGTGATTCGACTTCGAATGGGCTGGTAAATATTCGTTATGAATTGCAGAAGATCTCATGCACAGGTGGAATGTATCAATCAAGTGGAATCACACCCTTGGAGTCCCCAGAGCTCCAAACTTGTGAGATGCTACAGCTGTATTTAGCCAAAATGACAAGAATTCTCACTTACTTTTTTTGAGGGCCAGGTTTACGCCTTGCCACTGATAAATGTAATTTCGATTTATCTTTGTCCTTTCCCTTCTGATTGCGCTTTTTGTTCCCCATGATCACTGGATTTCAGAGTAAATTTGCACTTCACTCGCGAATAAAACTGGGATTCGAGGTGAAAATGTGTTTGTTGATTTGCAAATTACAATCACCTTACTCCATAGATTATGGTGATTATATGTCCTCACGCATCTAAATCCCATATGTGAAGAGGGTGCTAGTGTATCAATCCGTGACTTCCTCTCGAGAGGAGGCATTCCTACCACCGCGCAGCCCTCCAAATTTCCGCCATTGATCACATCATTATCGGTATCACGATGAAACTGACTGGTAAGTACTTGTTGATACTGGTTTATTTTTCGTGATTTGTAGTGTTAGAATAGTGTCAAAGTTATTAAATTATTTAGTGAAATCGTGTGCTAAATACAGTGAAAATGAAAAAGTATTGTAAGTATTGAAGATTCTGGGCATTGATAGGAATAATCGGTGCGTAAACAAATGAGGTTATTAGTGCCAAATAGTATGAGTGAAAGCCTACACCGGTCAATGTTTTGTGGTTCATTCTCGTATAAAGTGGTTATATTGGGACAAATGAGATTTTATAGCGAAAACATGAGCATTAGAACATTGGTTTTCTCTGTCCAATCGCCTTTCTTTTATTTTTCAGACGGACCAGCCAGAAGTTGGGGGAGAGAATGACGCCAATGTCGAGCCAGCCGTCCTCAACCCCACACTTATGGCAGCCATGCAGGCAGCCATGGAGGACTGGCTTCGACGAAATAATCGCAATGTAAATATCTCTTGGAATAGTATTTTTAATAAATAGATGTAAAAAAATTCCTGGCGATTGTGAGTTTGCAGTCTATGGCGAAGCCGAGGTTCACAAACATAATCGCCAGAAATGTTGTTTTCGGGCGAGTACCGAACGACAGTTTCTGTTATTCAGTCAGTAGACAGTGTTTTATGACCGTAAAACCTTGCTTTGTGGACTGAGTGACAAAAATACAAGAATACTATTTCCTCACTAAAGGCATTGATTTTTCATCCAAAACTAACTTTTTTGGCGATTGTGTTTCAGTTTGGGCAGCCGATCCTTCAGGTGCATGAGAGGGGAGAGGGAACCCTTCGAGAGGAAGGACGTGGGCACCAAGCTGTCAATCCTCCCCTCCCAGCGGACTTCCATGAAAATATCCCCCCTCCTGAAGCTGGGAGGGAGGGTAATGAGAACCTCCAGAGGATGATCCTGGAGGAGCTCAGGTTGGCTCGTCAGGCGAGGGAGAGAAGGGGAAGAGGAAGGCGTGGCAGGGGACGCAGTCGTGGTGGAAAGGGATGGAGCGGCGGGAGGGGCGGAAGAGGTGGCGGAGGCAGCCCACGTGGTTGGGTGAAATTTTAATTGGAAAAAATGGAAAATAAAAAAAAAACTTTCCAACCAATCCTGTGTTGTATTTTTTGATCAAATTCCCTTTTTGCTTCCGAATGAAAGCCTTGCGACCGGTAATTTTTATGGTCTTCTAATTTTGCATGGAAATGAAGTAGAATGTCATGAAACGTGAAGATTTTTTTTTTTAGAATATGTAAGTATTTGTGTGCAGACTTTTGGGAAATTTTTTAAATATTTTAACAAGAAGATAAGTAACGTTGCAGCTATAAATCTGAAATTTTGTCACACAATTGCGATTATTTAGGAGCAGGTCTGGGCGCAGTTTCAGCACAATCACACAAAAACTACGTGACCCAATTGAATTCATTGACGTCAAAGTATTCGTTGTGAGAATATCTATCAAACCAAGTCATAATATCCCTACGAAACTATGGAAAATTTGATAATAATTGGCATTTTTCTTTTTTATGATAAAAATGATGTACGCACGATAACTCCCGAAAAAATGGGGATAGGATATTGAAATGTAGTGAGATTGTAGCTCTTATCATATTACAGGATGAATTCGTGAGTACGCGAAATCGAACGGGTGGTTTGGAAGATATTCAACTTTTAGTGAAAAATTTTTTCGTTCAATATCTCTTAAAATACTGGTCCGATTTCATTTTATTTTTTTTCAAAATACTTGTCTTCCTGCCATCTATCGAGATGAATCAAAATATGAATACCCGTCCATACAAAGTTTCCGAGATATTCACGCTTTTCTATTTTTTTTATCTCATTATGAATTTGAATGAACCCCATAAAATTTTGGCTACTAGTCAGTATTATCGGGTTTCACTTTTGTACAAAATGTTGGGTCGATCGATTCAGTATATCATGGCATAGAGCAGTTTATCTAAAAATCGTTTTTCAATAGTAAACAATTCTATTGGATTTCTCTTCAACTTTCTATTAGTTTTTGGCCGACTCTGTTGAAATGTTCAATAGAAAATGTTGTATACAAAAAGCCAATAGAATTGGATTTTTCTATATAGCTTATTCTATTGAGATTTTTTTAATAGAATTTCCGCGGCTCAAGTTTTCCATTTTTTTAATTCAATTTTTTTCCTTTTGATGAAGAAAATGACAACAACATTTATAAAATGTGAGCCGAGGAACTTCTATAGAAAACATCTCAATAGAATAAGTTGTATAGAAAAATTCAATTCTATTGATTTTTTACATAAAACATTTTGTATTGGAAATTGCAATAGAATCGGCCAACAACTAACAGAAAGTTCAATTGACATCCAATCGAATTGTCTTGCGAATTTGCTAGATTTTTGTATGAAATTTCTTCATACGAGATCGAATCGCAATGAAAATGAATATTTGAATGAGGGCGCCGTACAGGAGCACCCGCAGAGCCCCAAACGATTTACGGTCCTGAGAAAAATTCTCTGAGTTGGTAGTGGCGCCATCTCTCAGATCCCAGTGGCCCTAATGACATTCAGTATTGACAGGCCATCAGTTCATGCGCGCGTTCCGCATTTGTGGCCGTCTTATTCGGGTAATCTCGGTCAAAAAATATTCATACGGCGTGTAATTGTGATTTACAAGTAGATAATTCAGTGTGATTGCGGTACAGCGCTCGTAAGATTAATAATTGGTAGTTTTTTTATACGCGTCATTCAACCGCCATTTTGGTGTTATGAACGTATCGAAATAGGGAGTATCTAGTGACATTTTGGATTGAATAATTATCATTTTATCATTACTTTTACCCCCCTCAAACCTAATTACCTACCTATCGACGGTCATAATCTATTATTTTATTCATGAATCAAAGTGTTTAGTGTATTATTACAGCCACAATTTCGGGACGCGTAAACAACATTTTCCCCTAGAAATTTTAGGGTGGGGTCCCTAGAAAAATGGGGGAAAAATTGTTACACCCGGGCCTTAAAACAATTATTTAGTATTAATAGTTTCCAACAACAATTAAAATTACTGAATAAACATCATTGTTCTTTGTTAATTGAAAAATATTTCTTTTGATTTATCTGGCCCCAATAAAATAATTTAGTCAGAACAGATTCAATTACTTCATAGTAATTGGTAAACGAATAATTCCAAACAATTTAATGACATTCTTGAATTGTTAATAAAACTTTCCGCCTGAACAAAATTACAAAGTAAGTATTGTTAGTTGAAGAGGATTAGGAGTTCGGAACACGTATGGGCAACAGCGATGCAGTTTCATTTATAATAAATGAGATGGATTTTATTGGCGCGTATGTGCGAAAACTCAAGACATGTGCATACGTAATACCGGAAGAAGATAACTCATAATCATAATAATACAGGTGCGCTACAAGTGTACATGAGAAACAGAAAAGGGCGCGAATTGTCTCCATATTTAATTCACATATCAACATTTCCCCTCAATGAGCACCCTTCTGATCAAATCTCTTTTATCATTCCCATTCTCTCTATACTAGGAAAAGGGCGCGCGCTCAGCGCGCCTTTAGTTCATAGCCCTCAAGTTAAGCTAAGTTATTATCATAGATTATTAATATTTATTTATGGTGCATACTTTTCTTTAAGGATCGTTTTCACTATTCAAAAAAGAATGGCATGTTTTTTGTCAACAATTTTTAAAACGATTCACTTTTGGAGATAATTGGAATTTTAATGGAGTGTGGAGAAGGACTTGAAAATGTTTATGATATTATATATAATATGCTTATATTTCATATATAATATAATAATATAATTATTCAAAAAAAATATTGATAAAAAATGAAAGTATACATATAAAATATTTTTCTGTTTTGTTATTATAATATTATTCAAATATTAAATACATATATATATATATACATATATTTATGGAAATATTAGAAAGTCTTTATAGTATAAAAAAAATATAAAGACATCAATAATATATCTAAAAATTATATTAAAAAAATGAAATGAATGAAAAAATAAAAATGTAAATAATTTTTTTTATATCATATATCATTTTTTCTTTATTATAATACATGTAATAGATAATTGTTGAAATCTAGCGCCCTACGCCAGTCTCCCTTTTTACCGACAGTGTGGCAGACTGTGTCGCCACGGCGCCGTTGTGCCTCTCATTGATATACTCGTACTATGCACCACTTGTGCCTTGACCGTTGTCGCGTTACGTTGCTGAATAAAGCTTAATTACTTTTACGATAATAAAACTGTGTTTAATCGTTATTTCTATCCCTAATAACCCTTCAGGTTATGGGCCCAGCACGCTTCCACTGCGCGTGATTAAAATTTATCATAAATTAAAGGATTGAAAGCGATAAATCGGAAATTCCAAAAAGGACGCTATCGGGCGGCCGGGCACGTGTCCGGGTGGATCACACGCGATACAAAGCAATATCCAGAAAGAGGAAAAATCGAGACGGGCTGGGTGAGTGACGACTGACGGGAAGAAAAAATGAAAAGTACTCAGAGAAAAAGTAAGTACTGAAAAATGCATTAATTAAGTGAAGTGAATTGGTGAGAACGAAAAATAGAAAGGATCAAAATGGTGGCTGGAAATTAATTGTCCACGACGCCGACCTGAAATCGAGAATTTTAGATTAAAAAGAATTAATAAAGAAATCCCATTAAATTCACAAAAAATCACTGAAAAACATAAAATATCTTTTGTCATAAATAAAATCATATTTAAAGAAAAACAAAAGAAGAAAGCCAAGTAACGCCGAGACAATAGTTTCTCGGCGGGGAAGGCAAGCACAGGCTTCAACAGGCTTCAACAAGTAGACCCAACGGGTGGGTTGCGCGCGCAACCGAGGTGCGTCTGAGAGAGAGGGACGACGGCAGTCCCACACACATTGCTCGAGCAAGGCGAGAACAATAAGAAATAGAAAGAAAAATAAAAATTAGTGTGTATATATAAAAATTGGTGTGAAAAGCAAAGATTCTCTCTTTCTTGGCCGCGTTCCGCGTGTGTGCGGGGTCCACCAGCGNCCAACGGGTGGGTTGCGCGCGCAACCGAGGTGCGTCTGAGAGAGAGGGACGACGGCAGTCCCACACACATTGCTCGAGCAAGGCGAGAACAATAAGAAATAGAAAGAAAAATAAAAATTAGTGTGTATATATAAAAATTGGTGTGAAAAACAAAAATTCTCTCTTTCTCGGCCGCGTTCCGCGTGTGTGCGGGGTCCACCAGCGAAATGTAAAGCAATAAAATAAAATCAATAGACACTAATGCAAAATTGAAATTTACAAATTAAGGATGCATCCAAATCAAAATATTTAATTGGTGAGAATATTGAATTTAGAAATATTTAATAGGCGAGAATAA
>NW_021680606.1:83615-86748 GCF_001412515.2 Diachasma alloeum | reverse complement strand
CAAAGATTCTCTCTTTCTTGGCCGCGTTCCGCGTGTGTGCGGGGTCCACCAGCGTAATGTAAAGTAATAAAATAAAATCAACAGACACTAGTGCAAAATTGAAATTCATAAATTAAGGATGCATCGAAATCGAAATATTTAATTGGTAAGAATATTGAATCTAGAAGTATTTAATAGGCGAGAATAACAAATTAAATATTTGACGAGTCGAACCAAAGAAATTGAATTTTTAGAAATTGCCATCGTCAGACGAAGATATTTATAAATTAAATAATTACAGCTGATAAGGAACTCTTGCATGAAGTGTGGAGACTCCTGATCAGACAACATTTAATCGAAGGAAACCACGAGTGAGATCTAGTCTCTCTGGCAATAGTAGACGATAAAGTGTATGTTCTACTAGACAAAGGAACAGGATATGTAACAGGTGAGACATCAGGCATATGTGTTAATGGGCGAGCATACTATACACATTAGAAACGCGGAATATTAAGACGTCAAATTGCTTGAGAAAATTAAATCAATCTCTTGCAATCATAAAAGACTTGAGTGTGTTTGGAGGAGGTCTTATGTTTAGATTTTCTGAAGAGCACACTCATCCTGGATTCGGTTTGTTTATGTTTAGCAAGTCGAGTCTGGGATTTCGGACCTGAATACAAAAACTGTAACCAGATACAATAATCCTCAATTTTTCGGTCTCTTTAAAATTAGATAAAAGAGAATTCACAGGGGATCAATGGAGATGTCTAACTGTGTTAGAAGCTGCATTGTTGGCCGAAAATAAGCCAATGTATCTACCAGGTTACGGTCCGAAGGGTCCAATGTCAACAACAGCTGTAATCGAGTATAGGTCAAGGAACATGAACAAAGACTTGGGAAACACGAGGGCCACAGGCGAGTCCAAGTCAAGCGAATTGACTAGAGGCGAGACGAATGGCGGCGAGATGAGTGCAGGCGGGAAAAACGCAGGTAATATTAATGTTGACAAAACTGACCAAATCAAACCGAAACCCAAGATTACAGCAGACAATAAAGTAAATATTAAATTGAAATTGGTAAAATCTAATCTAGATGATGAATCAGTTGAACCTAGCGGCAACAAGACTGTCAAGACAGTCTCTGTAGACATACAGCTGGCTGAGCTGAAGAGCATGGTGGAAAAATTGTGCAACTCAAATATAACTTCAACAAAGGCACTGTATGAAAGTTTAACAGAGAACAGAAACCAGTTGAGACTAAATGCTGAGGCGAGAGCACAAGATAAAAAGGAAGTACAGGAGCTGTTGTGTGCCCTGGACAAAAAGCACAACGATAAAATAGAAGAAGTAAAGAGAACTTTCAATGAATATCGCAATAATGTCGAATCATCAATTAAGGTAACAACAAACAAGAAAAAATTAGACGGAGGAGTGGCGTCAAATGAGCATACGAATCTAGAAAATCAAATTAGTTCAATAGTCAATAAGCAGATCAATGAAATTAATCAGACAAAGTCAAGTCAAGGAAACAATCAAAATCCGTTGAAACAATTAACTGGCGAGGTAACAAATAAATTACAAATAGAATTGCTTAACAAAGGAATGAGCTTCAAAAGAGATTACAAAATGGACAGCAAAATGAAGTATGAACATTTCTATGATTATTTTTCGTCAGAAATCATAACGAATAAACTCTTACACATTATTGACGATAGCATTCTGGTTACTGTGGATGAGAAAACTCTTGCAGAACAGAAGCATAAAGTTAGAGAAATTCTGATAAACCATTTGGATAGAAGTTATCACCCTAAAATCGTCAAACTACAAGATCCAAAAGAAATATTGAAAAAATTAAAAGAATTAAAAATGGCCGAGTTTAATGTAACTTCACACTCGGTGAGACAAGACCTGTATAATATGAGATACAATCCAACCAAAATGACAGCTGGCGAGTTTAATGATTTGTTTGATGAGAAAATTGCAACGTATGAAAATGCTCCTGACACCATTCCTCTGAGTGAAAGCGAAAAGAAAGATGCATTTTACAATGCAGTAATAAAAGCTTTTCCCAATATTAAAATCATTGAAAAAGTAACAAAGAAAGCTATAGGAGTGGGCTTGAAGTTTGGCGAGTTGAAAATTGCGATGTTAGAAGAAGAAGCTACTACGAAAAGTGAGCTCTTAGATTCAGATCTTAAAACTGCTAATTTTGCACAGCACAAGGGGCCAAGGTGTTTTGCCTGTCAGGCGTATGGGCACAAAGGACCAGACTGTTCCAATAAAGGGAAAGGATACTTGTGCTACAAGTGCAATCAATTTGGAAATCACAAGGCGAGAGATTGCCCAAACATAACTAACAATGACAATGCACCAAGTGGTCCGGGATACTCTAAGCAGACTCCAAGGTACAATTCCAATTTTAAATCTAACTATCGAAACAATTATCAAGATCAATATAGAGGTAAAGCTAGAGGAATGAAAAGACCAATGAGAGGTGAAACATATGGTCCAATTAAAAGAGGAAGATTCAATAAGAGTAGGTTCTCCTATAAGAGAAGTGAGAACAAACATGGGTTTAAGTCATCTCACAAATCAATCAAGAAATCTAATCCCGACAAAACTACANAGCTAGAGGAATGAGAAGACCAATGAGAGGTGAAACATATGGTCCAATTAAAAGAGGAAGATTCAATAAGAGTAGGTTCTCCTATAAGAGAAGTGAGAACAAACATGGGTTTAAGTCATCTCACAAATCAATCAAGAAATCTAATCCCGACAAAACTACAGAGAAAAATAACTCCAATCAAGGTAAGGAAAAAGAAAATTATGATCAATCAACTNTGTGCTATCTTAGATCAGATCAGGGAACAGAGTATACAGGCGGGTATACAATTGAAGTTCTTAAGGGTCTAGGGGCAGAATTACAGTTAGCCTCCCCTGATACTCCAGAACACAACGGTGTCGCTGGGAGGTTTAATCAATCTATCCAGAAAAAGGTTAGGTGCTATATGTTTGACTCAAGACTGCCAAAGGGCATGTGGGATATGNGACAAATGGAAATAAGTTTTTTACAGACTTTCTAGCAGACTCAGGCGCGACCGAGCATTTAACAAATTCTAGAATTATATTTAAAACTTTTAACGAATTAGATTGTG
>NW_021680606.1:83220-83478 GCF_001412515.2 Diachasma alloeum | reverse complement strand
ACCTTTTTGTCGTGATATAAAATCTATACGGAGAATTAGAGCTACCTGCTACCTTAACTCTACTTCAGAGCTACCTTAAGTTCGGAAAACTACCTGAATTGGTTACCTGTCGCGTGAATCGATTCCCTAAATTTTGAGAATAATATTCATTAAATAACTNACGAGTAGTAGCAAATGTAGCTGATGTCACTGAGGGTGAAAATGAGGTGAAAAGATATCTCACCAGAAGTGTCACAGCAAACTTACAGAACGAAACAA
>NW_021680606.1:82877-83210 GCF_001412515.2 Diachasma alloeum | reverse complement strand
ACCTTTTTGTCGTGATATAAAATCTATACGGAGAATTAGAGCTACCTGCTACCTTAACTCTACTTCAGAGCTACCTTAAGTTCGGAAAACTACCTGAATTGGTTACCTGTCGCGTGAATCGATTCCCTAAATTTTGAGAATAATATTCATTAAATAACTTCATTAAATAAACCAGATATTTTGCAGATATTTCCTTTTTTTCGAGTCATTTTGGTTGAGTTAAAGTTTAGTAATTTTGAGATTTTCCTAGGTAAATTCGGTTAAGGATCAGGATATCACCGTGGAATATTTGGCCAAGATAATGTGCTACCCAGTGTTTCCTGTAACCCTTTT
>NW_021680606.1:81600-81818 GCF_001412515.2 Diachasma alloeum | reverse complement strand
AGTTCTCTTTCGAGGTAATTATCGAGGCCCCGTGATTCAAATTCCGTCAAAATCAACACTCCAGACCATGGTAAGTACTCGTGTACTTATTTAGAGGTGATTAACAGTGAATTAGTGCGGTTTCTCGGTATAGCAGTTGGACCACGCGGAATGGCGTCGCTACCTCTCGGAATGACGCCAACACCGATACTCATCGTTTGAGGGGCAGAAAACTCTTC
>NW_021680606.1:66242-80531 GCF_001412515.2 Diachasma alloeum | reverse complement strand
GCTGCAGTTTATGCTTACAATAGGACTCCACATAAATCAAACAATATGATAACTCCTTTAGAAAGATTTGCGCCTAATCACAGCTTTGACATTAATCAAATCAAAAGATTCGGTAGCTTAAGTTACGTAAAAATTGCTAGAAATACTGGTCCAAAGTTTGGACCTCGAGGTGTAGGTATGGTCCTGGTTGGATATACTCCAACAGGGTATCAACTCTTAAAGCCAGAGCTAGGGAAGTATTATGAAAGTAGACATGTTAAATTCAATGAAAAATTAGTATATTGGGATAAATACAAGGGAAATGGTATCAAAGATTTCCCAGACTATGGAGAAATGGAGAATAAAGATGAATGGTTTGTTGAGTTGGAAAAGAATCGAGAAGAGACCGAGGATTCTTTAAAACCGGAGGGAGAGATAAAACGCAAAAGAGGTAGACTAAAGAAAGGAGTTTCAGAACAAAACACTATCAAAAAAGTGAAAACAGTTGATATAAAGGATAAAATAATAAATGATAATAGCTTTTCAGAGTTGGAAATTGATGAGAACATGAAAGGAAATGTTTTCTTCACTAGTGTTATCAGTAATGTAGGCGAGATAGATTTAGCACAAAAGGAAGATGAAGTGTATCATGCACTTTTAGCAAACATAAATGAAGATCCCTCAAATTATCGAGAAGCTATAAACAGTAAAAATAAAGATTCTTGGTTACATGCGGTTGATGAAGAATTAAACTCGTTAGAAAGAAATCAAGTATGGAAAATTGTCAAAAGACCTCTAAGTATGATGAATGGAAAAAGATTAAATGTCATTGATTCAAAATGGGTTTTTAAGTGTAAAAATGAGGCAAATGGAAAAATAAGATTCAAAGCGAGACTAGTAATCATAGGTTTCAAGGATAAGAATATTTATGAATTAAGGGAAACTTATGCTCCAGTAGCTCGTTTACCTCTAGTCAGAATAGTTATATCGATTATAAACAAATATAATCTAGAGGTGTGTCAGTTAGATGTTAAAACTGCTTTCCTCAATGGGGTAATAGATGAGGAAATTTATATGGAAATTCCAGAAGGAACTAATCATACTAACAGAGATAGGCAAGAAAATGTGTGCAAATTAGAGAAAGTACTTTATGGTCTTCGTATCAGTCCCAAACGGTGGAATGAAAAATTCACCGNAGTACTACGGGCTTATGTCTGAGATATTCGGGAGAGACCAATGCCATTCAGGGTTATTCTGATGCGAGTTTTTCCGATTGTAAAGATTCTATCACAACTTGTGGATTTGTGATTAGACTGTTTGGTGATTCGATCATTTGGCGAACTCACAAACAAACTACAGTAGCACTCTCCACGTGTGAAGCTGAGTATGTCGCAATGAGCGAGGCGAGTCGAGAAATGATGTCGTTGCACAACTCTTTGAAACTGATACTGGTTGATCCCCCCGTTCCAATGATCTGAAGGTGTGATAATAAAGCTGCAATTATTAGTGCAGAAACAAGTGGAGGAATGAAATTAAGACACATTGTAGAAAACAAGTTACATTATATAAAGGAATGTGTTAAAAGGAATCATATAAAAATCATTTGGATTGGCTCAAGGCATCAGCTAGCTGATGTTTTCACCAAACCATTGACGTTTGAAACACACAAGCGTTTGGTGGATCTCATAATGAATGTAAATATCTAAATTATTTTCTTTCTGTTTATCTAGGAACTGATTGACGAGATGGAAACTGAGGAGATAAAACGAACTGAAATTACCTGACAAGAATACTGAGGCGAGATAAAGTTACCAAAAAATAAGAATAAGAAATTTTGTGATTAACGAGAATAGAATACTAGGAGAGAAGAAGACTGGAGAGGAAAAGAGGATACTGCCTATGGCGGGAGCGAGTGTTGAAATGTAGCGCCCTACGCCAGTCTCCCTTTTTACCGACAGTGTGGCAGACTGTGTCGCCACGGCGCCGTTCCGCCTCTCGTTGATATACTCGTACTATGCACCACTTGTGCCTCGACCGTTGTCGCGTTACGTTGCTGAATAAAGCTTAATTACTTATACGATAATACAACTGTGTGTAATCGTTATTTCTATCCCTAATAACCCCTCAATAATTAATACAGATAATTCGAAAGAAATTAAATAAAAAGGTATTCAAGTTTAAGATGGAAATATTTTAAGCATAGGCATGGCGGAATAGATTGCTGCCAAGAAACGTTACATTCTTTTTTTAAAAGAGGAACATTTGAGAAATCCTCCGAAATTTCTAGAAACTTTCTTTTAAGCTGTCTGTAAATTTGTAAATGTCCAAATTTCCGCAAATTCCTAACACATCCTCAAGTTTTTTATAAATGCCCTAGAGAATCTGCAACTTATGACCCCCTGTGACTTCCTGCAACCTCCCTCATGACCCCTGTCTTTTTTTGTTTAAACCCTGAGGCCCTGTTCTTCTTTTTGTTTTAATTTTGAGGCTCTCTTCTTTTTTTTGTTTAAACCTGGAGGCTCTCTTCTTTTTTCGTTTAAACCTTGAGGCTCTCTTCTTTTTTTTTGTTTAAACCTGGAGGTTCTGCCCAAAGAAAAAAGCGAGGGTCCAGGGGGCGCAGCGCACCTGGCGGAGTTCAGAGGTGGGGTGCAGGGATGAAACCTCTACCGAGGTCCAGGGGTGAAGCCCCGGAGGGGGGGGGGTTTCTCCCATTCAAGAGAAAAAAATTTAGTTTATTCATAAACATAATTGAAAAAATTGACCCTCTGAAGTAGATGATAATTTGATAAAAATAAAAAAAAATAGATTTATTTCAGTCAAAAAAAAAGAAAAGTTCTGCGAAATTTTATTGAAATTTTTCAGTTTTTCCACTCATTTAAATGACTGATTTTTTCCCCCACCCTAAAACCTTCCAATCCCCAACGCACGTAGATTAGAAGGTAAAAATTGGGAAAATATGAATTTTTTAGATTAAAATATCGATAATTTAAATATATAATCAAAATAGAACTTTTTATTACTTTTTCGGATTTCTGAGGTAAAATACTTCGGGAAACAACCGTCAAATCGTGGCGTCAAAGGAATCAGAATCGTGCCCTCGACGATACTCCAAAGTTGAGTGTTAAATTCTTTAAATAATTATTTTATGGATTGGAAATAGATTTGCAATTATTTTTTATAGATTATAGAAATTCGTGCTATGTAGTATTGGGGTGATAAGGTGATCAACGATGGCTGTGAATTTTCCCGAGAACAACGGAGTGTTAAAATTTATGTATTCCGCACAAACTATTAAAAAAAATTGTATGTTCCCTATTTCACCCAACTTCACTCCATATCTCTTACCCGCATCTTAAAAATCTTGGTGAAATTTTTGGAAAATTTTATTAAAATTCTATTGGATCTTGTGGTTGATTTTCATTGTAATATTCCTCACTAGGATTTCATCCAATTACAGCGTGGTATTTGAGAATAATAAACAATTATATTGGATATATTTCTTCCTAGCTTCAAAAATTTTGTAGTAGCTCTTCATTCGTTGTTGATAATTTGAAAATTGGAGTGGACCGACTAGAATGTATAAAGAGAGAACATTATCTATTCCTTTTTCCGAAGATTTAGATAACAATTATACAGGGTGTCCCAAAACCTAAGGTCGAAACTGAAATTGAAAGTTAGGGGGGCAATTCTGAATCGAGAAGTCCTGTGGAATTTTTCGATCAGAAGCACCCTTTTCAAGTTATTCAAAGGTGAAGTTGCGCCAATCAGGAGCGCGGAATAGACGGACACCTATCGCTGAGTTGAATGCAAGGGTGTTGGTGTTGTCCCCACCATAAGGCTCTGCTCCCCTCACGCGGGCGAAATAAACGACTGCGTTTTTCGTTCGAAAGGCATGAGCAGGCGTGGTAGGAAGGAACGGAGAAATTAGGAAAGATGAGGAATCATTTTCGCCTCTCTCTCGGTCTTTAATTTTTTAAATTTTTCTCTGTCGCTTCCATAATAAGCTCCGAGGGACTAAAACCGTGGTTATCTCAGAGATGAGTAACGTTAGGAGGAAAATGCTTAGCTCGTCTTTTGCAGCTGAAGAATTTTCAAAAAAAAATTTGGATCATTATTTCTCCTGAGAACAATAATTATTGAGATAATTGGAGAATCAGGGAGGTGGAACGAATGAATGGTCCAATTTTTCTTGAATTTGATGCTTTGTTTATTTTCGATGCAATTATCTCAAAGATGTAACGAACATGTGGGGATGTTCGTTAGGACACCATAATGCCACAAGAACAACTAACTCCCGTGACATAGGAAGGCGATTCGTCAGTAAAAAGAGTAGAGAGAGAGAGAGTTTTGTTTAGGGTTTTGGTAGTCCCACTGAAAGGGGGCAAAATGTTACATTGTCCTCGCGATAATTAAATTAGAATCTGTTTACTGTAATAATTATTGAGATCTGATTAGTTACGGGCTTTTGAGGGTCCATGGAATTCATCCAGTAATTTTTATGGGGCCAACCTTATTGTTAATCCCGCGGAAAGTCGATTAGGTCCGGTTGCAATACTGGCACTCCAAAATTTATACGGATTTTTCGAGGTTAACTGGTTACCTTTTGTGTTTTTGGTGGAAGTTCGTTTTGAGCAAGTGCAACCATTGCCTCGGGCAAATCGCCAGGTTGCCTTAGAGTATCGTGAGAAAATATTACGATTTTGAAAATCAGTTATTAATAAGTTGTGTGTTAATCTCGGGAATCCCGGAGAACCGATCCGTAGGAGGCGCCAAGAACCCTTCGTAATTATCCGAACGTTCACCTGTTTGGTTGAGTTCAATCAAAATATTAGTTGTTTAGTGTCAATTAATTAATTTCGGGTGAGTTCAGATAGTTGAAATTAAATTAGAGTTGCGCCTTTCTTTTCCTCGAGCTCGTTCGGTGGTATTGGCAAAATTTCGCGGCCGTGGGCGTGCTTTTGTCAATCAGGCAAATCCTGATTGGCTATTCATCTTCGCACCTCAAAACTGTCTCGCGACACTCAGGGGGTCAGTTAGTTACGTTTTAACCGTGGCCAGGATTATGCCGAAAACGGTTTGAAAGTTTAGTGGTGAGTCGATTACTTGAACAGAGTTTTCCGTGCCCTTGGATTACCTTGGAATGGCGGCAAAGGGAAAAGGTCGAAGGAAGAAACCCTTAAACGTGAGTTCTCGGCCATAATTTTCCACTTTTCCGAACTAATTTTTATTAGTTTCGGCTCTCTCTTTTCACACACGCATGCCCTCAGCCACGTGTTGCCTATTTAATTGTGGTTCGTGAGATTCCTTTTTGTTTTATTTTATAAAATGAAGCGAAACGTCGATCAAGTCTGGAATTTTTTTTTTGGTTATTGTTCACATCTTACCCGAGAATTGGCGCATTTCATTCCATCAAATATGATGGTTAATTCTCGTAAAAGGGTCATTTCCGGTATAAATCCCGGCTCCGATTATTCAATAATCGGCTTATCTGATAATGCATTTAATTTCAGAAATATTAGAGACTTTTGAGGTTTTCCGAAAAACCCTCCAGGAAAGGGGGAAATCGGTTTTGAACTCCACTCGCAGTGGCTTCTGTATTCGCGTATCTCTCGTACCCGTAGCGAGTTATTTTATTTCCCTCCCAGTGGGGGAATTCCTCGCTGAGATTTTCAGCTGTTCAAATGGAACGAATTCCCCCTTCCTTCACCCCTCTAAAACCCTTCACACCAACAAACTGCGGCTATCGTTTCACACGAGCAATTTTTCCCCGTTTGAATCAATCATGGTTATTTTGCTCTGCCGTTTTTGAGAAATCGCGAGTTTAGTTGTAATAAATTTTTGGGTATGTCGTTTCCCATATGCATTATACGTTGTAACATGATAAAAATCATGTACTGTTCCTCGCCTGAACTGACCCCGGATCATGGGGGAAAAATTAGTATTTTTACTCCAGCGAGGAGTCGGATCACCCAGGGCCCCAATTGTCATTTTCTTTATTTCTGTTATTTACTTTCTTTTATCATTCTCTCAAATTCTGTCGATCGCGCTCACCGTGGGTTACGCGTGAGCTTTGTGAGAAGTAGAGTGGATCGGAGCATCAGGAATGGCTACAAGTCGACGCTACAGCAGATGACGAGTAGCACACCGACGAGCATGCACACACCGAGTCTGGAAGACTCACACCACGAAGGACACGAGAGATGATCAACGCACGCCAGCAGGCATCTCAGGTCTCTACGTGCGAACCCCCACCAACTCACCGATGGACCGTTGGCGCAAGGCCGCCAGTAAAAAAAAACTCATGCTACAACATTGAAGGAGCATCGGATTATGTTGGCTTCTGCGCCGTTCAGCGTGGATCACATCCACAGTCCGCGCGGCGCAAGTCTCAGTTCTCTGGGATTTAGGAATTGGGAATGATGACAATTTTAAAATTCCCAATTCAAAATCATATAATAAGACGGATTTTCCGCGCTTCGTCAGTTGATTGGGGTGGGGGTAGAAAAGATTTCGAGGTTCCTCGGGGCGATGTATGGCCCCAACGGACCACTCTTCGCTGGGGTTCAGCCATATTAAGTCGCTCTCCGCAATTAAAGTTTTATTACGCTCTTTCAACTTCTGTAAATTGTTAAAGCAATTATTACTTTGGTATGCCTGTATTTTTCGGCCTTTTCCTGACGTCGCCGTACTGAGGGTCCAGACGAGTTTATCCTGGAGTTTCTCGCGTAATAAACGGTAGGCGTAATTAAGTTTTGTGAGTGCACGCGTGTTTATTAAATTCAATCCTCCGGTCGCCATTTTGGCACCGTTTGAGTGGTCAAAATTTGAGCCTCTTGCCTTCGGGACGCGGCACTCACTGGCCTTTGACCTCATTCCTTCATTTTCATTATTGAATATTAATTATTTCATTCATTTTGTTGCCGTTTATCGGTTTTGAGTTTTGGAACTTTGTTCAATTTCTTCATTCGTGTGGCCTTCGCGTTGTCGCGCTTCGGGTGATTCTCGCAAATGATCATCTTCCGTCATTAAATTGTGGCTGTATGATATTGGTTCATTTTTCCAATCAAGTAAAAATATTGGATTTTTATAATCACTTTTGTTTTTGCATTTGCTAAAATATTAATAATCCGTATCTATTCATATCGCATGTAGAATTCTCTCTCACGCATTTCATTGAATGACTTAATTTTGTAATTATCACACATTCAATTAGTTTCTAAAAATGTATAAATTGTAGCTTCAGACAATTAATAATTCAAAATTTTTGAATTGTGTCAAGCCTTTGCTCGCGGGAGTACGCTCCCGCACATGTGAAAATCGCGAATATTATTTCCCTGGCATTTGGCCGAATTTTCTATTGTTTTATTGTTGTGAGAAAAATATATTTCATTTTATTTCCGAATAATTCATGGTGTTGAACTGCATTAATTGTTTCGCCTGTTCCCAAACGCCTCCGCGGCTTCCTGAGCTGGTCGTGGAACGCGCTTCGATATCGTGACCTTGTCCTTTGAAGGTTAAAAGGACTGGCGCCCTTTTGGAATTGTTTCTTTGATTCCTCTCGTTAATCACCTTCATACTTATTCGGGTTAAGAGATTCCAAGAGGGTTGCTGAAAGTTAGTGGACAATAACGTACACGATTTCCCGCGTGTGTTGTTGAAAAATACGTCACAACGTATAACGCTGGGTTTCAATGTTCCTCTCTCTCTCACTGTCATGGGCATTCGTATTCTCTCCCAGCGATTCCAGGAAATCTCGAGTATTTGAGGAGTAACTCATATTTTCGTATCTCTCTCTATTGTTCCCAGGTTTTTCACAATACCTGAGGGATTTTGTTATTCTAGAAATAAGATTGAATCATATTGAGTCAATTTTTGATGAAATTAAAATTCGAATCATTTTCGAAGAAGATAGTAAAAATTCACGTATTTTTGTTAATAATGAGCATTATCATTATGATTAGTAAGAATTTTCATTTTCTTTATTTTTTTTTGTTGTTTTTGTATGACAATTATTTAAAATGTTTGATTTCGGGATTGAATAGTGAACCATGTAAGGATAATGTGCCTTTTCGATCACTAAGAAAAGTGCGCGCGCTCCGCGCGCTTTTAATTCATCGCCCTCAAGTTAAGCTAAATTATTATCATACATGATTAATATTTATATAAGTATGTTCCATACTTTTCTTTAAAGATCATTTTCACTATTAAAAAAAGAATGGCATGTTTTTTGTCAACAATTTTTAAAACGATTCACTTTTGGACATAATTGAAATTTTAATGGAATGTGGAGAAAAACTTGAAAATTTTTATATTATATGTATAATATACTTATATTTCATATATAATATTAGGTGTGTGAATATGACTCCGCCCTTTCCCAACAGATGTCGTTTTTAGTATTGCTTACGTGCACTAATAAACGGCAACACTTGTATGCGATAGTACTTTATGTCAGCTGCCAAACGTACTACGTGACATTTGGTTGAAATGTAAGCAACAAGTGTTTTTACCTCCGTGACAATGTCGGTTTTCGTTCCAAGTAAACATCATTTGTGGAAAATGTTACTACACTATTATATTGCAAAGAAAAGTGTAGCGGAAACTCATCGTTTGTTTGTGGAGATTTACGGTGAGCATGCTCCATCTAATACAACTTGCAAGGAATGGTTTCGACGATTTGAAAATAATTATTTTGGCACTGAGGACAGAGAACATGGAAAACCACCAAAAAATTTGGAAGATGCTGAATTGGAGGCATTATTGGCGGAGGATTCTTGCCAAACTCAATCAGAATTGACTGCAGCATTAAATGTTGAATGATCAACTGTTGCAAAGCGTTTAAAAGCAATGGGAATGGTTCAAAATTTGGTAACTGGGTTCCATATGAATTGAAAGAAAGAGACATGGAACGTCGAAAAACAATTTGTGAAATGCTACTTCAAAGACAGCAAAGAAAAGGATTTTTGCATCGAATGGTCACAGGAGATGAAAAATGGATATATTATGAGAATCCTAAACGCCAAAAAGCTTATGTGAAGCCAGGTAAACCCGGCTCATCCCAGCCAAAAAGAAATATTCACAGTGCCAAAGTTATGCTCTGCATTTGGTGGGATTAGAGAGGTGTTGTATATTATGAGTTGCTCGAACCCTCTCAAACTATTAATGTAGAAGTTTACTGACAACAACTAATGCGTTTGAAGCGAGCCATAGAAGACAAACGACTTGAATGGGTGAATAGGCACAGTAAATTAATTCTTCAACATGACAATGCCAAAGCGCATACCGCCCAAGTTGTGAAAAGATATTTAGATGGACAGGACTGGGAAGTGCTACTCCACTCGCCATATTCGCCAGACATAACTCCTTCGGATTGCCACTTATTCCGAACACTGCAGTCAGATTTTATGGAAGAACGGTTCACTTCATACGAAAGTATCAAAATTTGGCTTAATAATTGGATCAACTCAAAAGACCAGGATTTCTTCAGGCAAGGAATACGTAAATTACCTGAAAGTTGGGCGAAGGTTGTAGCTGCAGATGGAGCATACTTTCAATAAACTTTTCGTTAATTTTCTAAACAAGCAACTGTGTTTTATTTGAACAAAAAAGGGTGGACTCATATTTGCACACCCAAAATTATCTCCTCCAAACTTTCATTAAGTAGGTGTGGCGTCTGCATAAAAACTTCTTCTTCTGAATTAGCATTTCAATAAGCAGTTGTGATGTCCATTTGATGAATTTCTAATTGGTATCTAGCACTCAATGCGAACATCAAGCGAATCGTCTCGAGTCTGACAACTGGGGCAAATATCTCATTGTAGTCCACACCGGCTACCTGGGTGAAACCTCGGGATACGAATCTGGCCTTCCTTCATTCAATAGACCCGTCAATACCAAGTTTATTGGTTAGCACATATCTGTACCCAACAAAATTTTTGTCCCCTGGATTATCCACCAGCTCCCAGGTGTCATTCAGAATTAGACTCTTGACCTAATTGATTATAAAGTCTTCCCAGTCCTCACGAGCAGGACCCTCTAAAGCTTGCTTCATATTTATTTCGACGTTGAAGGCAAAGCCTGCCACATTATCCTTAGGCAATGCACTCCCTTCAAAACATCGTCGTCCAGTTCATCGGTGATTATAATATCAGGGTAATTGACCTCTGGCCAGGTTGATGTCGTTGTAGAGCACGTAGAGACTCGTCTCAGTCCACTCGTAGAGGATGTTGTGACTCTGGGGTTGTTACAGTGGACGCTGGGTGAGAATTCTGTACGATTACTCCTCGCTACTTGATATGACTTCTTCAGCCTCCCTCTCATTCCAGTCCTGAAAATAGAAGGGCGTCCACGTCCTCGTTTCCAGCCCGGATCCTTATCGTTCTCTTGTTCCTCGGTCACCAATTCAGTATCAGTTAATTTATCGTTTGAACAATCAGCAATTTTATTTGAGAGTAACCCTCTCGCTCCACTTTTTGTCTGATTATTGATAATGTCCTCTGCGTGCTGAGGTGTCTGGGTTCCCTCAATAAACCTGACATCTCTCGAAATCACGATCTTCCTCTCCGCAGGCATACATACAAGATAGGCCTTGGCCTCGTCAGAATATTCAACAAATAGTCACTGAGCTGATCTACCTTCGCATTTGTCCTTCGAGATTTCTTTATTTAGGATGAACGCCCTAGCACCGCATACTTTGAGGTGAGACAAGTTAGGGATTTTCCCCGTCCAGTACTCGTAGGGCGTTCTCCCAGAAAATGTTGATGTCGGACATCGATTTCTCACATAGTTTGCAGCACAGATCGCTTCAGCCCAAAAAGACGATGGCAGGCCTGACTGGAAAATCATACACCGTGCCATCTCCACCAATCTGCGGTTTTTACGTTCTGCCACTCCATTTTGTTGGGGAGTATATGGTACGGTTAGTCTCCCGCGGATCCCCTCTGACTCCAACAAGTCCTCGAAGGGTTTCGACAAGTACTCAGGGGCATTGTCTGATTGAAACGACTTACTTTTCATTCCCAGTTAGTTCTCTACAAGAGTCTTATATTTCTGGAACACTGCGAATATTTCACTCTGCTTCTTCAAGATGTAGACATGGCACCAACGAGAATAATCGTCTATGAAATTTATGAAGTAACGTCCTCCTCCATTTGAATTGGTACGCATTGGCCCACAGACGTCTGAGTAGACCAGTTGAAGAGGTTTGTCACTCCTCGACTCTCTCGGGAATGGCAATGTCGTTAGTTTGCCGGTGAGATACGTTACGCAATGGGGAGTTCTTCGTAGCTTTCAAACTTGATTCCACTCACTGCTTCATTGTTTACAATCTTAGCCAGGTCATGAGCATTCAGATGTCTCAACTTTTCGTGGCACCTCTGGATCCCCCCTGATTCAGCCGTCAATGCAGTGTCAGCCTGATTGGCGAGGTCCCTTTCCACTCTGATGTAATACAGATTGCCTACTCGATCCGCCACCATTCTTGTTCATCCCTCAGGGTCTCGAATGACTGCTTGAGTTTTGGTGAACGTCACCTCGTGGCCCTTGTTCGTAATTTTTGCTACGGACAGGAGGTTTACATGCAGATCAGGTACGTAGAGAGTGTTGTCAAGGTTTACTGACAGGGAATCAATTCCATCGGTGGTATGTAGGCAAACTGTCCCTTTTGCTTTGACTGGAGTGGACGTGTTGCTCGCCAGGTTTAGTTGGCCTTGGTCAGTCATCGTCAGCTCCTTGAACCTGTCTTTCTCTCTGTAGAGGTGAGATGTACATCCACTATCGATGCACCAGGAACTCGAAGACCTCACCACCTTGGTTTTCAGGGTTTCACCAAGCTCTATCGACTGCGAGAAGTAGGATTCGTCGACTACAGCTGCTCTCTCCCGATGATTTCCACGTTGATTCGTGTGATGAGACTCTCGCTGACTATTCCGCTGATCATCCAATTAATTGTCAGACTCACGACTGAAGCACTTCGATGCTTTACGTCCAGTCCGATGGCATCGACTACATTTCTTTAAAACACCTTTCTGAGTGTGGATTGAGCGATTTCCCCTCGATTGGTAAGGGCTCCTTTTTGCTGCTAGCAGGGCTCCATTTTCATCGGCTTCGGTTTTCTTCTTCCTCGATTCAGCTATGCTCAGAATTTTTATTTTAATTATTTCTGTGGATAGTAACTCATCGCGTGATAGCATCGCACAATGAAAGTTCTCGTCACTCTCTGGTAAATTGTTTAATAGTATAGTACTTATCAGGTCGGGGTGTCTATCGATATCCATCGACTGCAGTTTGTCAACAATGTCGAAAAACTTGTCGAGCTGGTCACGCATGTCTTCATGCTCCGACATTCAACGTGTTGTTATTTCGTTGACGAGAGTAGCCTTGCTGACTGACTCAGACGATGCAAAAATCTCTTGAAGTTTCAGCCATACTCCACGGGGTTTTGGGATTCTTCTCTCCTGACCTCAGCTGGACTCCTGGTTAATATGATATTGGCCCTGGCCTTTTCATCAAATTTGACCTAAGCATCTAATGCAGCTTCGATGACCACGCCTGAAACCCCCTCGCCTATAGGCTCCGGAGGTTTCGGAATTTCTCCACTCACGTATCCCCATCCATAATTTTTCATCAGCAGAGCTTCTGCTTGCACACACCACGTGTCATAGTTCTCTTTTGATAATAATTCGATTTTTGCGGACGTAACAGTTTTCACAGTAGCCATGAAACTTATATACTTATATAAGTAGTTATGACTTATACACTTTTCACTTAAAAATACGTGCTCCACAACACTGCGTGAACCTCAAAAATTTATTCGTCTTATTTTTGCGAATTTTATGAGTTCGGTTTACGGACTGGGCCCATAACATGTTAGTTGGAGAGGATTGGCAGTTAGGAACACGTATGGGCAACAGCGATGCACTTTTATTTATAATAAATGAGATGGATTATATTGGCACGTATGTACGAAAACTCAAGACACATTTATACGTAATATAGGAAGAAGATGATAACTCATAATAATAATAATAATAAAGGTGTGCTGCAGCTGTAAATGAGAAATAGAAACGGACGCGAATTGTCTCCATATTTAATTCACATATCAACAAGTATATTTAGCAATAATTTCATGCCAAAAGGCATCTATTGTGGAACATCCACCTTGTACACGATTTAGTTTACAAGATCGTTGAAACTAGATTATTTTGAGAAAATTTGAGGGAGAGGGAGAGAGGGAGAGAGCCCAGAGAGTAGAGCCCATCGAAACGGTAAATATGGATCCGGGTTTCTCTTCCAGATTCGCTGACGGATCCAGTTTGGCATTCTCTTTCGGCCACTGAGAGGAGTCTAACTGCAGCCACTTTGGACCCGTCCACCAGAGTTTATGAGCACTGAGTTGAGCCATAGTGATGCCCAGAGAAGCACAATCATCAGAATTCTCCTTACCGGTGATGTATTGCAACTTCGCTCCTGGAACCAGTTCCTCTATGCTGGCTATCCTGTTATGCATATATTCCTTCAACCTGGAGGGATGAGAGCTAATCCACGCCAGGGTAACAGCTGAGTCTGTGCACAGGAACACAGGAGCATTATCAAGGTTGAGTTGAACACGCACATACCTTGTGAGATTCGCCAGCATGACTGCGGCATTGAGTTCAAGTCTCGGAATGGTGAGTTGCTTGAGAGGAGCCACCTCGGTTTTAGCAGTAACTAAAGAGACACTCACACCATCCGAACTTGTCACCTTCAAATATACCACCGCAGCCATCGCTGTCTGCAATGCGTCTGAGAACCCGTGTATTTCCACCAGAGCATCCTTCTTCATTCCGAGCCAACGAGGAATAGAGATATTTTCGACCTGAGATAGCTCCTTACGGAATTGGGTCCACTTATCCGAGATTTGTGGTGAGAGCGCATCATCCCAGTCCAGCTTCTCAATCCAGAGATATATACGCAAAGCTCGAAAAATACCCGCGTCACAATGATAACTAATCGTTGACAATTAATTTGGAATGAATTAGAGAGCTTGCACGGTGGAGATGTTCACAATAATTCACAATGTAATCGCCGAGAGAGAATTGCACGGTGCACACTTGTCACGAGGCGATTAGAGAAGAAGGCGGAAGTGACGAGATGAGACAAGTGTCGCGGCAGGTGTCGTCGGTCCCAATTAATTGGACACGGTCAGTAACCCAGGTCCGTGTCCAAGAGGTGCTGCCGCTCGTGGTCATCGAACCGACCTGCCGTGACGTGGGGCTGAAGGCTCAACAGAGAGAGAGAGGGAGAGAGGGAGAGAAGGTGAGAGGGAGAGAG
>NW_021680606.1:64123-66068 GCF_001412515.2 Diachasma alloeum | reverse complement strand
AGAGAGAGAGAGAGAGCAGATGAGGTCGCTAGGCGAAATACAGAGAGAGCTCACGAAAGTCTACTGTTTTTTCTTATTTTCGACTGTAATTAATCAAATTTCGAATTCTAGAGCGCCTTTGTAAGTTTTCTTAATTCTTATGCCATTAGTAACACATTAAAGTCGGGGATCTCATCCACCGAATAGGTAGCAAACTTAGCTACGTAGCTTGAATCAGTCGCGTGGCTTATTTACCGGAAGGGGGCATTTCTAATCCGGAAATGGCGGTTTTCTCCATGAAAATACGTACCTTACGGTCTCAAATGATTTCTAAAATAATAGGTACCTTATTCATTAACGTAAGAGAGCTTAGATAATTTTTTTGTTCTGGACTCCAACCATAACAGTAAAGATAACTAAAAGACAGCATCCCCATGCTCAACCGGAATCCAAAACTCAACGAACGCTAGAGACAGCATTAAAACGCGTAAAAGGTAGCTTAAGAACAATTCAGGCAGCATAATTTTTCCTCCACAACTCTTGTGAATTGGAGAAATATAAAGGAGAAGGTAGCATAGAATAATTACATAAAGAGAGAGAGAAAAAGTAGCAAGGAAAGAGGTTGCAATGAAGCAGGTAGCGAGTTCAATCAATCGCCGTAGCGAGACCCATAAAGCAGGAATTTTTGCCCAAAAGTTATGGTAGGTGGCATTATTACGATTTTGATTCATTCAGGTAGCGTAATTATCATTTAGATAATTTCAGGTAGCTTCCAGGGAGTATTTGGCTTCGTTTGAAGGGTTTTCTACCCCTCAAACCATGTTTGTCGACGCTTGCATCCTGTCGCAAGGTAGCGATGCTATCGCACTTGGTCCAATCTCTTTTTTGAAGAACAGCACTAATTCACTTTTAATCACCTCTAAATAAGTACACGGGTACATACCGTAGGCTGGAGCGTTGAATTCGACGGAATTTTGGTCGCGGGGTCTCGATAATTACTTGAAAGAACACTCGTTGAGGGAGCTATATCGACTCGTACCTCACTCTTGGTCGTCCGGGGGAATACTGTAATGGCGACTATCGCGTGTGTCCACTCGGGCCTGTTGCGTAGTGGTGGGGAGTCTGGGGGAGACTAGCCCCGTACGGTGCTGACTCGAGTGTTGAAAATGCGAACTATCAATTCCCGGGGTAATTGTATATGTAATACCAACACAGTATTTAAAGATTTAAATTTGAATTTTCATATAATTTATTCTAGTTATTTTAACCGAACAAAACTGTAATTACTTGAACTCAACACGAAACTGAGATGGCTGAGCGGGTCTTCACTCCATCTACGACCGGAATAGGGTAGCTTATCTACAGAGGACACTCTCCGGAGAGGAATTAGGACTTCACCAATGAAAACTTAAATGCAAACTTAATTAGACTATAAACCCAATGGCGATCCGTTTCGACGACTGTGCAGTAGTCTGCACGGCCTTCTAACTGAAAGCCCTAACACTCTCGCTCGAGGGAGCGCAAGCATTTCAACTCGACCTATGTACTCACTCCATCGACAAACCAAAAAGGGTTACAGGAAACACTGGGTAGCACATTATCTTGGCCAAATATTCCACGGTGATATTCTGATCCTTAACCGAATTTACGTAGGAAAATCTCAAAAATACTAAACCCTAACTCAACAAAACACACTCAAAAAGAATATATCTGCAAAATATCTGGTTCATCTATTGGAGATGTTTAATGAATATTATTTTAAAAATTTAGGGAATCGATTCTCGCGATAGGTAACTAATTTAAGTAATTCTCCGAACTTACGGTAGCTTTGAAGTAGAGTTAAGGTAGCAGGTAGCTCTAATTTTCCGTACAGATTTTTATCGCGAAGAAAAGGTAACGGTTTATAATTTTTTACTCTCTCTCTCTCTCTCTCTCTCTCTCTCTCTCTCTCTCTCTCTCTCTCTCT
>NW_021680606.1:44661-64068 GCF_001412515.2 Diachasma alloeum | reverse complement strand
CTCTCTCTCTCTCTCTCTCTCTCTCTCTCTCTCTCTCTCTGTCTCTTTCTATACATAAATACCCTGGAGTTCCGCAAGTGACGAATTCGCCTGGAATTTCTTCACAAACTCGAGCGTCGAAACTGACGCTACAACCCCCAATTCTGTTTCCAAAAGAAATAACTCCGATGTCCAATCAAAAAGGAAATAATTAATTCCATACTTCAGACATCGGAAAATATCACTCTAATTTCGATATATCAAAATTGCAGCTAGCTGTCGAGAGATCCACATCCGACTGTCGACAACTAGCTAAGTGAACCGAGAGTCGTAAAATAGACTGAAAGCACCACTGAATTTTGCTCAACACAGTAAATATTCCCAAAATCGAATCATCAAATTATTTCAAAGGAAAAATCAATTCAAGAACCAAGATAATTTATCGGGCACGAGAGGCTATACTCGGCCGGATAAGCAGCAAGAATTCATTTGGATAAATGACTCGACATGAAAATAGCGTCAAATTGCCCGACGCTAAGCGTCGACAAAAGCAAAGCACAAAATGAATGCAAACTCGTGTCACTTATATTTCACAACAAAATAATTGTCCGGAAATTTTCCTGCGTTCACTGTGATCCAGCTCAATGGCCGAAAACTCAGGAGCAGGGAAGAGATCAATCCTCGAAAGCCAAATATGTCCAAATATCGCCAAATAACTCGTGCCGATACGGAATACAAGTTTTTCCAAGGAGCTTAAACGCGAGCAACGGGTCTCTAGTACGTCCAAACAAGAAGTGTTGGCACGTACGTTGCTAACTCAGGTGTTCCCTCCAATTCCATTGTCGGAACACTTAATTGGTCCATGACGACTGCAATACGTTCTCCCATTGGCTTTCAGGCCCAACCGTCCTGACGACCCTCGCTCGTGCTCATTATTAAAACAGCGGCATGAGTCCGCATCTCAGCCATCTGAATCCATTTCCGAATTCCCTAGGGAAAACCTCATATAGCACTAAGGTCTCTAGACAATCGCCATGTTCTCCAACTCTAGCTCCATCCGCTAGCGTCGCCACTCGGTAGTCCACCGAAGCTCCCTCCATCGCAGGAACTAGTCAGCCATTTGAATGCTGGTGACTCAACTCGTGTAACCATAAAATCTTAATAGGACTCCAGGCTCTCCACAAGGTTGATCCTCACCTCCAACACCACAACCTTGAGACTCCATATCCCTCGATGTCAACCGTAGAACCATAGATATTGGCTCGATATAAAATAAGCAAAGGAATAAATCAAAAGACAGAAGTAAAAAGCAATAACAAATCGACTCTCGCTTCACTAGTAAAAGTGACTTCTCGTCTGGACGTGAAAAATTCACCGTTGAACGGTCGAATAAAAATGATACGTTACAGTAGATATGCTTAAAGCAAATTCAAAACGTAATTTTGAGTCGACAATGTTCTGAATTTTCCGAAAATGTTGGTCGTTCTTTTGCCCCATCCTCCCTTCATGGTGAAAATCAAAAAAGAAATATTTCAACATCAATTTTGGCCTGTTCACCATTTTTTAAAATTCTTTTTTTTTAATTCAGACAATTCCGGACCTAAAACATATTTGAAAATTGTTAATTCCCATTATGCTCAACCAACAAAAAAGATGAAAGGCAGACCTGCAGATGAATATAAAATTGTATTAAAGCATTTAATGCTTAATGAGTCCATTTGACTCTCGTGGTTTGCCTTATAAATTTGAGCATATCAGGTTAATCGTAATGAGTTTTCTGATGATTTTTTGCAGAAATTGATGAATTATGCTTTTTGAAAGACATAAATTGAGCAGCCGGACTGGGACTGCCAAGACCCCCTCGCCGCAAAAGTTTTTTACCGACGATCGACCATGGCGTCATGTCTTCCATGGGGTCGTACTGGTCCGATCCTAATGAGGATGATTGACATTTGAACTAAGTATGATAATAACCATACTTTGTATCTTAGCTTTTTTTAAAGTGCAAGGGCACCCGTTTATATTTTATCGATTCCTGGTCGAGTTAGACTATTTTAGATGTCTGCGGGAATAGAGCCGCTCGTGATCAAATGCATCTACTCCTCCTCTGGTTGTCGTCAGGGATCAAAATAAAGCGTGCACCAGTCGGACTGAAATGATATTCAAAAAAATTATGGAATCGCGATTTATCAATAGATGGAGAGATTTTTGTGATTGACGCACGGAAAAGTTCTCAATAAATTCAGTAATTAGACATTAAAAATTAAATTTGATCCTCAAAAAAGAATCATAGATGGAAGTTCTGAACTTACACCATCACATGTGATTCTCATGTCAAATTGTAAAAGTTATTCATTCGGTTTAAAGTGGTGTGATGTAAAGTTGATTGATTTAAATATACAACCTATTGTGCAAGTGACTGTGAATCTGTATAGAAAAATAGAATTCAAGATGTCTCAGAATGTTCCAGAGAAGGACTTGGTGGTGGAAACGGTGGAGAGGGTGAGATAGTAGAGCAGGTGTCATCATCTTCATTTAAAAACATCAGTTCATTTTCTAGAATGTTCAGCAGTGTTGATACGACTCGTCTTCAGTTGGTTATTCCTCAACGCGACGAAAATGCACCACGTTAAATATCTTTTTAGAAATAAAAGTAGTCAACATTCCCAATATGCATTGACATGACTTTTATTTTATGCGCCCAAAGTTAGCAACATGGACATGAAGGATGCAATTGTCCATCAATTGTCCACCACATGAGTTTCTTCAGGTTGCCTGTACAATACCTGGATAAACTGTTTTCACACAGGACAAGCTTATCCTCGACAAATGTAGCAAGATGTCTCATTTCTTCTAGATCCGTAACCGTTTTGACAACAGCTTGCATATTTAAATTAATTGACTCTGAATCACACCAGTGTAAACTGAGTGAATAAACCTCAAAATTGGACATTGGGAATTACACTTAGGATTGCAGCTTCAAAATTTTGACCCCTGCATGACCCCTGAAAATTGTCAGAGAATATTTCATCTGATTTGGCGGATAATTACCTAAAATTATAAAACTGCAGTGATCCAAAATTGTATTCATTAAAAATTTTCCGCGACGAAATCGTCGACTTCGCTCAGCAAAATTTAATTCAAATCGTCGAAATAAATAATCAAAATAATCTTAACGAACGATCAATTCTCTTGTCCCTTGTCGCTCGTCCGGTATCAACCCTTGCTCAATTACTTGTGAAAATCTCGTGTCGTATATCATCCGACTAAATATGAATATTTCAAGATTTTGTAATTTCATAATTTAACGAAAATTATTTTATTCACGTGGTTAATGAATTCTTAACGGGGAAAATTCATAATTTTATAATATTCCTTTCATCGACCTTCCAAAAAATTTACGTTATTTATTTGGTAAATAAAATGAATCAACGACACGATTCACCGAGAAGTGCATAGGATTTAAGGTAGAGATCCATAGGGATTAAGCTCTTCAGCAACGACCACGTAAGTCTGGAGGAAAAAATCGAAAAATTTATTAGTTGTGTTAGTGTCCAACTATCAATAACTCGAGAATGGCAAAATGCAATTCCACTATTTTTGTTATTTTCAAACATCAAAATGAGACCGCATTCATCTGAATCATACTATTTGGTCAGGGAAGATTTGCGAATAAAAACAGCCAATTTTGCCCCATACTTCTCTAAATAATTGTTGAATTCGCAAAAAAAAGCCAAAGGAAATTAATGATGATTTATGGAATCAATGTTCAATTTCCGTAATACTGAAAATGTAATGTATTATAACTTTATGAAGAATTATAATTTCTTCATCGGGAGGAAGTAATTGCAATTTTTTCGATTGATCCATTCTCATAAAATTATTTGGTTTATCTTCATTTTCTTCAATTGGCCACTACCTACACTGAATCCCATTATCTCATGAATTTTAAGCACTATACTTACCATAAAGCCGTATAGAACCTTCCGTCTCTCCCAATGAATTTTTACTAATACATTTGTATGTTCCAAAGTCGCTCTGCTGTAGATTTCTAATGGTAAGCTGCATATTGGTTCTGTAGCTACTCTCCAACATGGTACTTGTATACTTCTCGTTGGTAGCTAGTACTATTGAATTGTTAAAGTTCCAGTAGCTTATCGCTCGTGGATGTGCTTCGATTTTGCACTCGAGAGTAACATTCTTGCCAGCTGGTGCACCCATCAGCTGATTCGCCAGGAATATCGTCGGTGAAACTGAGGATAATGGAAATTATTAGTTTTTTTTTCCAATTCTCATTTATTTCATCAAATAACAGCATTTTTATGGCTTTGTTTTCTCAATATTTCAAGACGTAAGAATGGGCAAAGGATACATCTGATTAGTGAGAATAATGTTTCCATTTCCCATTTTTCGAAGAGTAACCTGATAAACGTAACAAACAAGAATTATCTATTTAATAAGTTAACGATTGAGACTGGAGGATCCCGAGAATCGAGAGCCCTGAAGAAATCATTATGTTGCAAATCGTGAGAATAACTTTCAAAGAATGGATTATTTTGCGACTATTTTGTGATAATACATAAAAGCGGTGCTAATAAGAAGTGCCATAACATATGGAAGATAAAATTGTATTTTTTGACTGACAACGAGAATACTTTCCTTCCTTTTGGAGACTCAATACAGAATCTATTAATATAGTAATTACACAACATGAAAATTATCGATTGTGAATTAGAAATACTGATTGTACAATCTCCGTTCTATCTCCAATCTCTTCACTCGCAGTACTAAATAACATTATACTACATACCACATTAATACACTATGAGGGATTTTCCATTGTGATTTAAAATTGTATGTACCTTTTATTTGCCCTCAGAGGGCTACCTTACCTCTGGGCATTGCTTAAAAGCTTAAATAAATAAATACAGGAGCGGTGTGAATTCGATAGAGCTTCACGAAAGTACTTTAGCTTATAGTCTGGTCTTTTGAAGTTCTCAAATTGTCGCCTCAATACATACAAAAACGATAAGTATAAATTAAACTTTGCTTTTAGTGTATCACGTCTTATGGGACGTTTTACCTTGCCTCATCTGCGGATCCAATAACCTGATTTTTGGATTGATGCACACTGAAAAAGCACAGTGCGTTCTCACATAAGTAGTTCCTGCATAAGTCACATTTAAGGAATGATAAATGAACTCATTATTCGGACTATTTCATCTCCAAGGTGGAATACACTTCAGGAGCGATAAAATATACTAATAAGGATTCCTACGTAAGCATCCACCTCCAATTTCGATGAAGGTTATATATGTTATAGAGGACGCAAAACTAAGGAACACATATTTTTTTCCTATCGGTTAATATGCGGATTTAGGGGGAAAAACAGCCCTCAGCAGTTGACCACCCCTTGGAATATTTTTTCAATTGAGTACATTAGGAGAACATTGAGACAGATTGTTTGAAATATAAGAAAAAGCTCTCGGGAATAAAGAAAATGGAAAGTAAAAAAAAATTATGCCCGATGATGAAATTTGAAATTTTGAAAATCTATCAAGGAAAACAGTCTCTCGGTGAGTGTCGTATTTTGTGCCTGTTTCATAACGAAAATCAATCTAATCAAGCGTTTCACACTTCTTATAGCAACAGCTGAAGTTTCGAACATTTCTAAAATAAGCGTGCACAATGATGAACATGAATTAGATACTTTCAGAACGTTATTATTCCAATGCATTGAGGAGCATAATAGTAATGAAAGGATTGAAGAGATATCTCTAGATTTTCATGAGGCATATCAGATTAGACAAATGATAGTGGTTGAACAATTTCAGCGGAACAATTTCAGGCACATACTAATGAATCATCTAAAATGGGTTCGGAAGGTGGGGAAACCATAGGTTTTGAATATAACCAGAGAGCAGGTGAAGTTTGGAGAAGCGCAAATACGATGGAAAAATATTTCTGTAGAAACCGTCTTGAATCGATTTAAAAAAGTGAAATCGTGTCGACAATTATGTCGCCGGGTGGATCAACAAAGGTGGAACATATGCGGAGAAGTGGAAGCGTATTTTGGAGTACACATTGAATAATATTGTAATCCTTAGATTAATTAGTACGCTCAATTATTATTTATGAAAATCGGATGAATCCTCTGATGGCCCTACGACTTAAAAACAGGAATTGAAGGTTGCGTGTTGTGACAAACTATGTCAAAGTCCCAAAATACGACTGTAAACGAATCAGACAATGGCTCTAGGAGATTCGGTCCAGACCAAAATTTCAGAACTCTGTTGTTAAAAATCCTTCAATTATGATTAATGATTATTTACAATAACTGAGTGGAGTCTAGTGACTCGAGAAAGCTAGTGCTTGTGGGTCGTATAGTTCGATTGCGGTGATGTGTCCTTCGATTGTAAAAATTATGACGGTTTAAAATCCGCCACTTAGTAATGAAGGAATAGAATTTAGATTATTATTGTAAGTGATAGGACCGATGAATCGTACACACCAGAATAAAGATAGGGAAAATTTAAGGAAAAAAACGGACGATTGGATACAGGGAATCTAGGTAAGGAACACAAGCGAGGGACTCCACGGAAACAAGCCCCGGATCAGTATAACCGCAGTCATCAGACGGCGACAATGCGTGAGGCCGGAAGGAAGCTGGAACAGACATCGATTTGAGAAAAACCCCCCTCCTTACATCTGAAACCCCCAATATTTGGTTAACACTCCCTATGGGGCGCTTATGCCCTTTAAATACCTCGACCACAAATTTTTAGTTCACTTCAGAACATATAACTATCTATTTCATCGATACGGTGAAGGAGAAGACCCTTCAGAATCTGCACTTCTTTGATAATCAATGAATTTAAGACATATTGCATTTTCTAATCGTTTTGGAATTGTGAGAGTGTGGATATGTGACTGTTTCAATGTTGTCCCCTAGCCTGCCAAGCTAATGCGCAATGTCAGAATTCACTACAGACAAATCAAAAAACGATGGCGTAATATATGACAAGACTATAGGAATTTTTCCAGATTTTTTTATTTTTAGACGTTGTCAAAACGCTTCAAAAATCTTATGGGATTATGACCGTGAAGAGAGGGATAAAATCAAAATCCCTGATTTTATTGAGAAGATATTCATATTATTATTCTAAAATTCCAGCACGTGTTTCCAAACAACGGACGTATGAAGCAAATGTTTTATCACGGTCCTCGGGTCATTTTTCATTAAATTAAAAAGCCGGATTATCGCTCAGAACAGGGGTTTTTAGGCATGTCTCAATGTCTCACAACGTGTTGAATCCTTTCCGGATTCTCTCAAATGATTATTCAACCATCTCTCCATCGTCTCGTGAAACAATGGATATTTTATCTTATACTCAATCAAAGAAACACGCAAAAGAGAATTCAGCAATTTTCGGAGGGTGACAAGTGCTTGGATTAGATAGTGCCATTATGAAGGCCATATACCTGAAATGTAGAAGGTCAGTCCGCTGGCTCGCCCTTCCCTCAAAAGGGACAGCCTTGTATTACCCTCAATATATGATAAACTGCCTTTTTGTTACTAGAATAACATTTTTTATTATTTTGCGTTTTAAATAACAAAATTCACATGATGGTATCACCCGTATTCGATAACAACAAAACTTGAATGGAGGAAATATCTTAATTTGAAGTGATGATTGGTCTTCACCCAATGCCCCCTTCTCGTGAACACTAGAATAGTGATGGTGTTTTCTTCATGTTCTGCTTTTACTTTCCAGGATGAGTAATCCAAATTCCTCTGGATTCTTTATCCAATTTCACGCGATCCAAATTTATAAACAATTTAATTGTTTAAACTGAGTTAGCGCAGGAAGTATTGATAATGAACGACAATACTTCAACCTCCGTAAAGTTGGGCAGCCAGAGTACCGATATCGATACGTTGACTTTGTCAAAATTACCTGCTTTTTACCTGGTTTTCTTCTGCACAAACCAAAAAAAATCTGCACATTTTTTTCCAAAAACAAAATTGATTTTAAAAAATTGGACGTTAAGCTAGGCGGCTAGATTAACGCGAGTCGGTCAGTGAGTGGCGAAAAAAAAGTACTATTTATCTGCTTGGTTTCTGCGAAAAAAGTAAACCGGAAGTAATGATTCTTCTGGAGATATCTACATGCTGGGCTGAAGCCACAAAGCAGGTGACTAGGAAACTCACAGAAAATGATTGAGAAGCTTCTACGAATTATCTGCTTCAATTCTGAGCCCACTAGAAAATTTGTGCTCTCCTAATAAACCTNGGTCAGTGAGTGTCGAAAAAAAAGTACTATTTATCTGCTTGGTTTCTGCGAAAAAAGTAAACCGAAAGTAATGATTCTTTTGGAGATATCTATATACTGGGCTGAAGCCACAAAGCAGTGGGCTAGGAGACTCACAGAAAATGATTGAGAAGCTTCTACGAATTATCTGCTTCAACTCTGAGTCCACTAGAAAATTTCTGTTCCCCTAATAAACCTCTGAATCTACAATTATTGTTCAAGGCCCATTTTAAAATGCTCTGGAGGCCACTTTGAATTGGGCCTTGAACAACGATTGCAGATTGAGAGGTTGTAAGTGAAGCAGAAATTTTCTAATGGGCTCAGAATTGAACCAGATAATTCGCTGAAGCCATTGACTCAGGCAAAGGCCTCCAGAGGCCATTTTGAATTGGGCCTTGAACAATAATTGTAGATTCAGAGGTTTGTTAGTAGAGCAGCAATTTTCCTGTGGGCTCAGAATTGAAGCAGATAATTCGTAGAAGCTTCTCAATCATTTTCTGTGAGTCTCCTAGTCACCTGCTTTGTGGCTTCAGTTCCGGTTTACTTTTTTCGCAGAAACCAAGCAAATAAATAGTACTTTTTTTGCCATTCACTGACCGACTCGCGTTAATCTGGCCGCCTAGCTTAACATGCAATTTTTTTAAATCAATTTTTTTTGAGGAAAAAAATGTGCAGATTTTTTTTTGGGTTGTGCAGAAGAAAAGCAGGTAAAAAGCAGGTAATTTTGACATGATCAGCGTGTCGATATCGGTACTCTGGCTGCCAACTTTACGGAGCTAATACTTCAAATGGAAAATCGTTCTCCTGTGAATTTGAACATCTTGCGTTAAATGTTCTTCCCCGTATTTCACGTATTTAAGGGGATATCGATAGTTCAAAAAATCGTCCAGTTTAGTGTTGCAAGGTATGAAGGGAGACTTGCTCTATACACGTGATGTATACACGATTCCGCATCGAATATAAAATACAGATAGCTCTCTGAATAATTGGAATACGGGAAACGATACGTACGTATTCAAGGAGATAATTCATAGTTTGAAAAATGTATTGATTATCGGGAATTTTAGGTACGCGGTCGGGATCGGGGAGGTGCAGCGGATTAGGGGAAGTTAACACAATGCCAACGTGTGAATTTGAGGCCTTACTTAATTAAGTCAATATATTTACAGGAAAATTTTACACTTTTACACTTATTCGTGACTTCTTGCATGATTAAATTCATAAAACAATAACTCGATAAAAAAGATATTGTACATAATAATATTTCAATCCATAGCTCGTGAAGCCTGAATGGATTGATTATTTAAATATTTCTCTAATGAAAACTCTAAATGTTTCCTGTCACAACCCGAGGATGATTCACGGAGTTTTTGTACAATCAACATTAGATTTTGTTTCCTTTTTTCATCTTTCGTAGGCAAATCATTATGTTCACTTATGAGAGCGACAGCCCTTTCAGCAATATCATTTGTGACATGGAGGGATTTGACAATTTTGAATGCTGTGGCAAAATCGTCTCTTTCCGCCCATGTCGTTGGATCCTTATCGAGAAAACTACAATCTAATCTTAATATTTTAAAGAACCTCATGGTATTTTGAGTCACTAATGAATATATCTTCAGTTCATGGATTGATTCCAAATCTTTTGACGCTATTGTCCTATGCTGTCTGTCATTGTTCGAGCTAGGACAAGATTTGATGGCTTTACACATCTTTCTCTTGCATTCTACACTCACATTGTCATAAAAAAAAGGCGAATGCAATCAACTCCTCCGATAAATACCATGAGTGCGTGATAAACTTATCGAATACAACCTTCCAAACTTTGACGTTGGCTGACTGGAACAATTAGCTTGGGCGGCCAGCTGTTACAGCAAAACCAGATCATTATTCGGCGCTCTGACTGCATCCGATGCAGTAAACCACGCCTTCTGGTAAACGAGGACGGTGAAAATGAATGTCTCCATCAGGCCTGATTTTTCTTTGGACGTCAAATGAAATTGGTCTCTGAAGAGAAAAATCTTCAGCGAGTAAATCGCTTTTGACATCCACCGCGCATAATGGATATTCCCCAAAGCCTATTCCCTCTAATTAATTCTCCACGAAGAAAAATCACCACCAGTTCCAGAAACTCTCGGTAGTCCCTACGGAAGGTTTTCTCCTACGGAATAAACAAAAAAAAGAATACCATGTAATTTATTGTCAACTTTGGTTTAAGTTTCTAATGAGAAAAGTAAATAATATGAACAGTCTTTCATAACTTACCTCCAATTGTGCATTGGCAAAAGAGAGGATATTTTTCAAATCGCTCTGCAATTTTTCTTTGGCTATACTCTCATGGATTCCAGGTACGGCTTTAGTCTTATCGATGCTCTCCCATTGTCCTATGAATCTCTTGAAAATGAGCACGTCAGGGCCAGAGCTACTTCCCATTGAAGCTTCGAAAGCTGCTCTCAGGAGAAGTTCGAAGATGTGGTGACGGCATGCCAAATGTAAAAGGTCTCTTCCAAGGAATTTTTCAATCAAAATGCATGCACCATTCGCAGGACCGGTATTGCTTACTGTAGTATCAAAAACCATGGCGCATACATCATCGATGAGGTCCCATTCCTTCAACAAATGGGAAACGGCTTGCACTTGCAATTCTCCAGTTCCTCGTTCTAATCTAGGGACACCGAGCAGTTGATGTCACTCATGACTTGACAGTAGGACTGGAAGACGATCAATTTTCATATGCTTATTTTCAGGCGCTGATAGTTGTTTGCCATCCCAGTGAACGTTCAGAACATTACATGACCTTGTCTTTGCATTATCACGAATGCTGCTGCTCAGTGACTCTTGAAATGTGTGTCTATTCATACGAACAGTTTTCCGACTCAAATGTACATCCTGTAATGAGATCTCTGCTTTGATTAGTGCCGCTGCTAATAGACGTGCAGCATCACAATCACTGATTTTTGCTCTATCGAGAATTGCTGTGATGTTTGGGCACATAATCCTAAGTTTTTTGGGCTTCTTGGGGCATGTTCTGACCTCATAGGTGGAATCCGTTTCATCACTATCATACTCATCATCATCGAAGAGTCCAGCGATGTCTTCCTTATTGTCGAAGACATAATTGGCATAATTAATAGCAATTCCGCATGGTTGAGCTAAAGAATCGAATTAAAAAACCGAAATTAATTAGAGATCAGAGAGAACAATTGAGAAATCGTGAAAGTGGAGTTAGTTTTTGATAGACGCATGACGTAAGCAAGCCACAGATAACAGACTTCACCTTTAATTTATCATAGCACAAGTGATTGGATTGAAATGGCACAAGTCTGTCTCATTTCTGGGTGAACTTACTAGTGCATTCAAATCTAATGATGATTATGTTCCGATTGAACTCAATTTGGACTTTACAAACAAGATAAAACTGCTGCTAGATAAAACGATCATGTCCAAATGGCGCGGTATCGATCAGTACTGTTTACTAGTTTCTACCGAGTGTTCCGGCTATATTTCACCTTTGATCAATTATATTAATTATAAGATTGATTGAATCACTCATAATACGATAATTTTTTCATGCAGATCTCCTTTCGTTCACATACTTGAACTATCTATTTTAACCCTAGATTGGTCACCCTATGAAGTATTTACCGCGTCACGCCTTTTTTTTTCGCTGACTGAATAAGCGGAGAATTTTGAAAGAAATCAAGTTTGTCAATTGGAATTCCCGACATATTATCATATTTTTTTCATTTCATGTTCTGTGCGATCGGTGAAGTAATATAATTAATCCCAAGAGGTGAGGAGATTTTCCCCATGTTAAATGAAATCCCTCGTTGTGCGACGTTGCCGAAAACTCGCTAAACGCGCACGGGCGGTTTAGAGTAAATTTGGCAACGTTTAGGCCTAAATAACACGGCCGGCAAATCCCTCATGAGACGACCAAAGTCGTAACGTCGGAAAGTGCGATCAATCTAAGGTTAAATCCCTACGAAAATCTAATTTCTTCTGATTGCCTATCTATGGGCCTGCTTACTCTAACAGGAAAATGCCGTTGATTTCCGTCAACACAACCAGAAAAAAAGCAGTGTTTATATTAACGTACCTTGTTCCGGTGACTCGATGATTTCTCCTTCTGCTTGTTGGCCATCATCGGTCTCTGTTGATATGTAGATGATTTTATTCAAATTATTCCTTCGTCCCGTCTCGCGCTGAAGTTTCAGGAAGTTCACTGCTGCATCTGACTTTAAAACACTCACTTTCGTATTATGCGCAATATCGAATAAATCATCCAGCTCACACTGGAAAATATCTGCTTCTTTTTGACAATTCTCGTATTTGTCCGTCATACCGCTGTGCTTGCGCACTTTTTTGTACGAGTCCACTAGTTTTTCCAATTTCTTAATCGCATGAGCTTCATTCACGATTGGTATCTCTGCATATTCTCAAAAAATAGCACACTTTCGAATGACACACTTGCGAGCTTCGGCAGCAGTGAGTTTTGGTGTACTATGTCTGGTATAATAAAAGTAACATTCCAAAACTTGTTTTTTGGAAGGCAACTGATTTCCACAAATTTCCGGTGCACTGTTACCAATCAAAGGAATCGTTGTTTCTTGTCGCGTGGTAGGCATATTGGCACTCGTTTATTTTTCACAATTCAAATCACGGGAAACGATGAAGTAGCAATCACTATGATGTTGACTGTTGGGAAGTCTTCCTCTGACTGACCGCCAATGCTTACGAGAGAATTTCTTCAGAAGGTATTTCATTAAAAGAACTAAATGAGCAGAGGACACCGCCCTGTCAGCATAAATGAAGAATGGGAAAATTTTTTGGCTTTTCGCTGCGTAAATTAGTTTAAGCTTCAACGTTTACCTGACCCACAGGTAATATTCGCCTGTACAACATAAATGATGTCCGAGGTAGAATCACAAAAGTTCCATTCTGAGAAAATTGTTTATAAGCCTACTAGTCGGGGGCGTATTTCAGTGTCCACTGACTGGGGCATTCAATGACTTATACTCGTAGCTATATATTGACGAGAGTGCTCAATGCCTTTCCATCGTAAAAATAGAAGGAAGAATTTTCTTTTCCTTAAAAACTTTGTTATTATTTAAAGTTTTGTTTACGTTAAATTTTTTTTTTCAATGTTAATAAATACTTTTTTAATTATAACTGCATTTTTTTTTTATGACAGAATTCTGTTCAAATTGATTCTATCGATTCAAATAGATTGTTTCTTTGATTTCATAAAATTGTTTCTTCCAAATGAGTAAAACTTTGTGATACTAATAATACACAAATTAGAGAGGAAAACGGGGTGAACTAGGTCATGGGGTGGAATGGACCGTTTTAATCGTAAAATTCATCTTCAGAAGACGAAAATCTACTCGGTATATTATTTGGAACGGTTTCATTGTATTTTCAGAGGCCCAAACATCAAGCGGGGTTTTTTTTTAAAGATTCGGCCCTCTGCAATTCTCCCCCCTCCCCTTTGCCATACCTGATTTATTTGATCCAAATAACCGTTCATTCTGAACGAACAAACCATTGATTTGATTCCAATAAACGAAGTATTTGGAATGAATAAACAGTTCATTTACATTTAATAAAAGATTTTTTGAAATAAATATTTTATTTATTTCATGTAAATAAATTAATTTAGTTGAAACAAGTAAATGAGTTTATTAATTTTTAATAAATATATTCTTGAGTTGAATTAAATTTTTTCAAATAATTACTTTTATTTGATTTAAATGAGTCATTTTTCTGGGTGTAGTCTCAAATAAAAACGTGAATGAGTAATTTTGTCGCATAAAAAACTGGATATAACATTTATCAACTATTCTGATGTTTGAGAAATATTTTTCAGCGTCTCAGTTAAGGTAGTCTCGTGAATAAGTATAGGCAGACCTTCTATATCCGAAGATGCTCACTCTTGATACCTGGAGAAGGACTGTTATAAAGCCATAAAGCCATTTGACTTTTCACCAACCTCCTTAGTGGCAAATTGCCACTAGGTCAGATATTTTGTACAATTTTAAATCGTTTTGGCAACGTCTAAAAATATCGCAAAACATCTGAAAAAATTCCTATAGTCTTGTCATATATTACGCCATCGTTTTTTGATTTGTCTGTAGTGAATTCTGAAATTGCGTTTTAGCTTGGCAGGCTCATTGTCCCCTCACATAAAATATTGAAACAACTTGTGTAGACCAACTTGTCCTCAATAGGGAATTCATATTATTTTTGCCGAGTATTCATTTACTGAAGAGAAATATTTATTTGTTCAACAACGTACCTCTGCTGTTGAATCATTATCAGGTAAGCCTGATTAGGACAATCAATTATGACAATCGTGACAATTATGACAATCATGTTGCTCTAGAGGATGACTAGGCACATGACCTTGGTTGAATTCCTCCGATGATTATTCTTTTTTCCTAAATTTCTTATTTTCCCAAAGGAAGAATTTCGATTCATTTTTTCATGTTGATAATTATTGAGGGAGTTCAGTCAAGGACATAAATGATATGATCATTAATTATCAGTTATGATTAGAGCAATATAATTCTCATAATTGAAACCTAATGAGTATTGCCTGTGAATAACTCGACTGGATAAATATGTTATTAAAAAAGTAAATACATCTTTGAAGTAAATAAATATATATCCAAAATATTTTCTTTCTCAGCGTGGGAATGATCAAGTCGGTAGAGGGTTGCTTTCCACTTCATTCGAAGCCAATTTTGATCCTGTCATGTAGGCCTGCAACTTCATATGAATTCCCTGTTGAGGAAACAATTATTGTTCGAAGATTTGAGCACAGCTCTCTAATTGTTGTACAAAAATTACTCGACAAAGATTTATGACATACTGGGAAAACAGTTCTAGAAAGGGACTAATTTACGATCGGTTGTCCTCCGCAGCTGAGAGCGGTTTAATCCTAAACACGTGCCAAAATTTGACGGACTGTGTCTTCTTGAGGCATAAAACTTCATCATTTTATTTTCTCGTTTTCCCAGTGAGAGTTTTCTCTTGGTTATACTAGTTGGTCCCTGGACAACTGTCCTCTAGTACAGACATGCCTTCCTCGTGTAAAATAAAGAGAATTTGATGAAGTATTTCACTGGTTTGCCGTATTTATTTATTCACTTGCACCCATATTCCAATAGGTTATGGGCCCAGTTTACGTGATTAGCGAGTGAACATTCCGGAAAAGTGTAAACTGTGAAAATGTGAACTATTTAAATTTGAGTGACAATGGAAAATTCAAAACTCAAAAGAAACATTAAGCCTTTTGATGGTGAAAAATATAGTGTGTGTGGAAATTTAGGATCCATTCTCTATTAACTGAACCAGATGTATTAAAAGTGATAGATGAACAAGTTCCAGATCCAGTGACAGATGATTGGAAAAAA
Organism: Diachasma alloeum; assembly: GCF_001412515.2. Lineage (NCBI taxonomy): Eukaryota > Metazoa > Arthropoda > Insecta > Hymenoptera > Braconidae > Diachasma > Diachasma alloeum. The sequence goes on along the minus strand of NW_021680606.1, from coordinate 48,359 downwards.
GCTGGGAAAGTAGCTAAAAGTATGATCGTTGAATATCTCTCTGATTCTTCCCTGGGCTCCGCAAAAATTGCAAGTACAGCGAAAGAAATTTTACAAAATCTGGATGCTATTTATGAACGAAAAAATTTGGCGACACAACCAGCAATTCGAAAGAAATTGCTCAGTTTAAAATTGCGAGATGTTTCACTTATCAGGCATTTTACGATGTTTGATGATTTTGTTCAAAATCTACTCGAGATTTGATGCGTTGGGTGGTCGGGAGGGGAGGTGATTTTGGGGTGGGTGCACAAATAATAAAACAGGTGAATTCGGATGATTTGCCGTTTAATTCGCACAATGATTTTATTTGAAACGTTAGTTTACAACAACGAATAAATAGATGTATTTCCCGAGTGGATTGTATTGACACAAAACAAATAGATGATATTACGATAACGTTCCGATAATTGTCCCCATAATTGTCCCGATAACTGTCACAGTAACTGTCCGAGATGAGGTTCGATGGTGTACTGACGATTGCGACACGGACGACCGCCTCGTTCGTGTCCGATGATTGCCGATAACTATCGATAATTGCCGAGGGGGATGAATGACCAATTTGACTGTATTTTGGCCAGATTTTAAACATCCCGCCCGCCCTGCGTCACCCCTCGGTGACAATGTATAGATGATGAGATTCACTGTTGACCTTCCAGTAGGTCGTCGTTGATTGGCAATGGTACCAATCGATGAATTGCCCGTTGAACTTCCTGGTTGCCTTTCATCAGTTTGACGACTCTCGTCAGGTTGTCCTGTCCCAGTTGAATTTCGATGACTCGAGCTAGGGGCCATTTTGCCGGTGGCTCCCGCTCGTCCACAATCTGGACCAACGAACCAATTTTGATCTCGTTCGTTGCCTGTTTCCACCTGTAGATTTGCTGATATCAATGAATGCACTCTCGTGCCCAATGTTCCCAGAAATTTTGAATTTTCTGGGAGATAATTTTCCACCTGTTGAGTCTCGTCGTGTTGATTTGCTGTAGTGATGGTCCCGGAATTGTTGTGAGCGCTTCTCCGATGATGAAATGTCCTGGTGTCAAGGCCGATGTGTCTTGTGGGTCATTGGTTAGTGGGCAGAGTGGCCTTGAGTTGAGTACAGCCTCGACCTGAGTAAGAAGAGTCGTAAATTCCTCGTATGTTAAGGTCGAGGTTCCGATGATTCGTCTGAGATGATATTTCTTTGATTTTACCGCAGCTTCCCATTTACCTCCCATATGTGGCGAGTAGGGAGGGTTGAATTTCCAAGTAGTTCCGTCGGATGCTAGCTGATCCTTGATGATAGCCGATTCGCTTGATGCCTGGTCGAAGAGTTTCATTAGTTCTTTCTCTGTCCCAATGAAGTTGATCCCCCTGTCACTGGTCAGGGTTGCACAAATTCCCCTACTTGAAGTGAAGCGCCTGTATGCTGCGATGAACCCCTCCGCTGTTAGATCCGTTACCAGTTCCAGATGAAGACGCCGATGTTGCGAAACAGACAAACAGACAGATGTACGGCTTATACATTGTCTTGTTTGCTCCTGATCCTCTCCATCTCAGGATGTTGGTTGGGCCGGCAAAGTCTACTCCTGAGTGAAGAAAGACTCTTGATGGTGTCACTCGTCGTACCGGCAGCTGTCCCATCAGCTGTTGAGCTCTCAATCCACGATGACGTGCACAAGTCACGCACTTGATGATGTGTGAGTGTACTGGAGCTCGCCCACCGATGATCCAATATCTCTGCCGAATATGTGCCAATGTGAGTTGAGTTCCCCCATGGAAACTCCGTTGATGAGCGTCTGCGATGATGAGCGATGAGAGTGGTGAATGACGAGAGAGAATTATTGGATTTTTCTCCTCCGGATCTAACGTTGATTTTCGTAGACGTCCGCCCATGCGCATGACGTCGTTGTCCGAATATGGCGTCAGCATTGCCATACGATGATTTGCTGCCAGTGAGTTTCTCGTTTTCAGTTGATTGATTTCCGCCTCGAAGTATAGCTGTTGAGTGTGCCTCACCCAATACAGCCTCGCATTTTCGAGTTCTTGTGGTTCCAGTTGTGGAGAATCCGGTAGTTGCTGCCCTTGGAAGCGCTTAGTGGCTCGATTTACCCAGGCTGTAATCCGCAAAAGCTTTGTTAGTGATGAGTATCTGATGATCAGTGCATCTCTCTCAGCGATTTGCACTGGATGTGAGCTAATAATAGGCGGTTTTGCTTCTTTAGCCGCCTCTGATCATACTTCCGTTGTTGATGCTAAGTCCATAGATGATGCTAGCCAATTGTCTGATGACAGGACAAACCATCGTGGTCCTGTCCACCATAGATGGTGCTCCGCCAGTTGTTTTGGTGAGAGACCCCTTGATGCGCAGTCCGCTGGATTCTTCTTTCCACTGATATGTCTCCATGTTGCAGAAGGCAGAGTATCCCGTATTTTAAGAACTCTGTTCTGCATGAAATCTTTCATCGAGATGCTTCCCCGTTGATCCATGTGATGGCTACCAATGAGTTGCTCCATAAGTGGATCTCGAGGTTGTCCAGGTCCAGTATACGTTTGACGTAAGACACGAGATCAGTGACCATAACCGCTGCCATCAATTCCAGTCGTGGTACGGTTTGTTTTTTGAGTGTCGCCACTTTAGTCTTGGCACAAACTAGAGTGACAGTCGTTCCCGTTGTCTTTGATGATGTTCGAAGATAAACCGATGCGCCCATCGCCAAGTTTGATGCGTCCGCAAATCCGTGAAGGTGAATTTCCGTTGTATTGGGCGTGAGATGAAGCCACCGTAGTATTGTGAGACTGCTCAAATGTTGAAGCTGCTCTCTGAATGATTTCCAGCGACCCTTGTAGTCCTCTGGAAGTGGATCGTTCCGGTTAAGTTTGAGCAGCCATAATTCCTGGATGAGTATCTTTGCCGTGATGATGACCAGCGCGATGAGTCCCAGTGGATCGTAGATTTGTGTAATTTGGGACAAAATTACGCGCAAGGTGATGGTGTCCCCGTTGAAGTTCTTTGCCTTGTAGTGAAAAGTGTCAGAATTGGCTTGCGAGCAAAGTCCCCACACTTTCACTGTTGATTCCTCGAATTCGATGATTGGAGCTGATCCTGATGATAATTCGAGTCGTTCCAGTACTTTTGGTACTTTACAGCACCACTTCTGCATGCCGTCCGCCATGCAGAGATCGATGAGTTGCTTGATGATTTCTTCCAGTTGATGTTCTGTTTGTGCACCTTCGTATATGTCGTCGACATATCTTCTCTTGATGAATGTCGGTAAGGCCAAAGGAAATCGGTGACCTTCATCGATGGCCAACTGCTTCAGCACACGTAGAGAAAGCCAAGGTGCGCAGCTGGTACCGTAAGTGACTGTCGTCAGTTGGTATTCGATGAGTTAACCGTCGTTGTCTTTCCAAAAGATTCGTTGATAGTCCCAGTCATCGATTTGGCGAAACATTTTCACAATATCCGTTCCAAATACCAAACCATGTCGATGCAGCCAGATGAATACGTCAGAGCTGTCAATTTGTAGTTCCGGTTCTGGATGAAGTATGGCACTCCTGATGAGCTTCGATGAGATGCATCAAACACCACTCTCAATTTTGTGGTGGTGCTGTCTGGCCTCAGTACTCCGTGATGAGGCAGATAGTATGTCTGCCTTTGCTCCGGTGCCGGTGGTGCTCGC